>NC_081553.1:213223909-213266260 GCF_963082655.1 Stomoxys calcitrans
AGGAGACACAGTTGTCGTGGATACAATGTGCTATGTAAGAATCGCTTAAGTAAGGGAGATGGGGAATTGGCCTTCATGATACACCATTCCATGCAGTATAAACATGGTGTGCATGTCATCATAGCAGTCAGATTCTGTACTGCCGTGATAGAGCAATACCATGTGTACACACCGCTGGTTGGAGGCTGTGTCCCAATTAATGGCCAGGCCTACAAGCCCGACATAAGTGGACTACTGTCTGTCCATAATGGTCTGGTTTTTGGAGACTTTTATGCGCATTACGTATCATGGCATTCTCTCCTTGGTAACGATCTACGGGGCATAGCTTTGGCAGAGCAGATTAAAGGCCCCTCACTAGGACTGCGAGGAGGTGTAGAGGCTCGCCAGCCATTTCAATTACATCCCCTAATCTCCTGAGTCACGTAAGCCTGCAAGCCGTTATTACTTTGGGATCAGACATCCTCTCGATTCTCACCATTGACCGAACACACGTTGTTGTTGTTGTAGCAGTATGTTGTACACTGAGGCTGCAGACTTTGCCGATGAAGGAATCCATCGTGTCAAACCGACCAACCGTTTTCATAATCTCTGAGCACCAGACGTTTATCAATCAAATGAAGACCAATTGTAACGGCTTCAGAGAGTATACCAATCGCTGCTTAAGTGCACTGAAAAATGGCATATTTTTTACTAGCTTTTTTTCGATTTTCTCCCACTGTGACACCCAGAAGTTTCGATTATAGCCTAGTTAGGCAGAAATTTAGTACATCAAGTACAACTATGCTCTTCAACCATTTCCATTCTTAGAAGAATCCATGACGATATGCCGGGCCGAATCTTAGGAACTATTCTCCCTCTATCTATTTAATTTGGAATTTAAGTTCCCATAAGCTTTAAATACAACAAGTCCATATTAAAATTAAATAAACCATGCTCCAGGCGACTTTTACAAGAAAATGCATTTGAACGGTATTAAAAAATTTTAGGTTTTTTCTTTTAGAAAAATACATTCGAGATATGTATGTATGGCCCTTGGGGGGAGCTTAAGGCTTTGAAGTTGTTTTCACCTGAATGAAACCCAAAAAGCACAACGCAAGATGAATGGAAGGCCGACAACGACAAAGAACGAACAGTTTTGCAAGTAACCATGGCAGAGGAAGTGAATTAAAATTGCAATGAAATTAAATGCACTTGCATAAAATTCAATTTACTTTGCCGTTGTTAGAAACTTTGAAAAGCATTGAAGCAGCAGCGGCGAGGAAATGCCGAGAGAGAGCCTGTGCATATTGGGCCTAGACGGCAACGAAATGAGACACAGTATTTAAAGGCATGATTTAAATAACAAATGAAAGCATCACCAAAGCCTTGTTTATTCCCTTTCTACCTTTATGTGAGAAGTGTATCTATCCTTTCTGTCTTTCGGGTTGCTATGCCATGATATCCCCTTTTTTCATATCTAAGCAGCAAATCGTTTCTTCACTTCACATCACATCCTTTGCCACATACTGTGCCAGCCTTTGGCAAACTACATCTGCATGGCAGATTGTTGTTCGCAATCTGCAATCGCAGTTACTACTCTATAAAATAAAACTTGGATGATGACGGAAAACTTACTGCAGATGCAGCATAATTTATTAAATTTACAAACACCGGTCGACAGGACCAACAAGACCCCACCCTTGCCATGCCTTTTCCACCAACAAGCACTGGATGGCTGGCTGACAAGCTGGCATCCGATTTGACATCGAAATGTGTGTTGGATGCCAGTGCCAACAACAGAATCAAGGTGAAAGTAAGCCCTTCGGTGGTTATTTAGGTAGGGAAAAACAAAAACCTTTCTCCTTGCTCACCATACCACACCTGCATGAACTGGTGGCAATATTTAACTCTTTTTTTTCTCCAACCAAGTTTTTGACTAAAAGCCAAGAAAAAAACAATCCTAGGCCTAAAAACGTAAATGAAAATTTTTACAAAAACTAGGAGTAAATATGAAATCGTATGAATTTGTGATTTAGTTTCACTTGTTTTATTTGCTTTGGTTTTCCAAGGTGAATGAAGGGAAGACTTACGTTGGTGATGTTGTTCTTGTTTTTTTTTTCTCATTTCTTCTTATTCTGCTCAATTTGGTAGGTCAGTGTAAGCAACATTTCTCAGAATCAGATTATTGGGAAAAGAAGATTTTGCAAAAGGATTTGTTACGAAATTAGAAATGCTTCATTGCCTTTCTCTTCATGCTTCGTTTTTTTTCAGCATCTGTTAATCCCTGCTGCTGTAAATAGGAAGTGTTCACTTTAAGAAAAATATGAAAAATTTTTTTGGTTGATTTTTTCCCCCCTCAGACTTTTGTCCTTTTCTAAGACATTGAAATAAACATCTTGGACCCTGTAAGGTATGAATTAGAATGTCCCACTTTAAAGGGGATTTTTTTTTTTAATAGGGAAACGCTTGGGAACAACCCTAACAGAAAGGATGAGTGTAAAGAAGGTTGTGTCGAAAAGGTTAAGTCGAGCCGTGTACTGCACCACTAACGTAGAGTGACCCTGGGAGAGGTTAAAGTTCATGTTTTAATCAAAGATGCCATATAAATGAATACTTTGTATATGAATTTCATATCAGAACCTAAAATCCTCTAAAGAGTCCATTTAAAGTACTATTGGGTTGCCCAAAAAGTAATTGCGGATTTTTTAAAAGAAAGTAAATGCATTTTTAATGAAACTTAGAATGAACTTTAATCAAATATACTTTTTTTACACTTTTTTTCTAAAGCAAGCTAAAAGTAACAGCTGATAACTGACAGAAGAAAGAATGCAATTACAGAGTCACAAGCTGTGAAAAAATTTGTCAACGCCGACTATATGAAAAATCCGCAATTACTTTTTGGGCAACCCAATAAGTGCAAGGTTAGTACTTAACTCCTGAAAGCTTTCCTTTTAGTTCCAAATTGATGATCTATCTGCGGTGAGTGGGTCCCCAGATGCTTGACTTCACAAATTTGAAATCAGATTTTAATTCCATGTTGGGTACCCGCTTGGGAATGTTTTGAAGTTTGGGGTGGAGTCTCAGATAGGGTTCGAAGCAAAATTCGCCTAAATCGGTTAAGCCATCATTAAAATGAGGCAATTTTTTTACATTATTATTACAGATAGTAAAACCATATAAACATAGGAAAAAAAAAACTCTTCAACTGTAGCACAGTTTTTAGGAAACAAGCAAACCAAACACGTTTTGAAAATATTTTGTAATCATAATAATAACATTCAATAAATCACCATTATCAAACATTTCCATTTAAAAGCTTTGCCAACTCGTAACACAAAGGCTTAAAATCTCGGTTTTGTAGGTCTTATAAAGAAAAATTCAATCTGCCTCGGCACAATTGGTGCCCAATTACAGCAAAAACTCTTTTTTTTTTTTGCTCGAAAGAAACCCAAAATTTTGATGTTTTCCACAAAATCTAGCCAATTACCGATATGGCCTTTACAACCCATTTCAATTGTATTTCAAAGAAAAACATATGTCGGTTCGTACTTGTGTTGTTGCCATGTAAACTAATCTCTTCTTTTAACTTATTCGTAGTGTTTTGTTTAACATTCTATTTTCATGTGTTATGGCTTTTATGCCACTGAATGCTTCTCAGTAAAACACTCGGCTCCATTGACATTTCCATGGAGGGAAATCATAACGATTGGTTCGTTTGTTGAAGCAAGAGTTTGTTTGTCAAAGAAGGGCAAGAAAAATATTTACTGATGGGCAGTGATAGCAAATAGTTTTATTATATTGGCTGCAGGCATTACAGCAAATATAAACTCGTTTATTTTGTATGTGTGACGGCCTTTACACATTGACCCACTATGCGAATGATGAATAATAAATAATACACGTGCCATACTCATACGGCCAGAGTACACAATTGTTGAAAGGCTTTTTCTCATATTTTGAAAAGATGAGTGGGTAAGGTTATGCTGTGGAAAATTTACGTAATATGTATAGAAATGTAAATTGTATGATTTAAAAGGCTAAAAAATATGAAATATTACCCAAAAGCTTTGAAAAAGGTTGTTTTTTAATAAAAAAAACTAAATTGGTATTAAATTTGATATGAGTGGTAACAGTCAAGTATTGGAAATTCAGTCGCCCGTTTTCCTTTAATAATCACTCGGTACAAGAAAATATACATGCTCAATACGAGTTATGACATTCCTTCCTAGGTTACAACCAAAGGGATATGGCTATGGCAAAGCTGTTCAATAGCTCCACCCTATGGTCAGTGTATAAGTGTGCCCCAGCAGTAATATGGGTGATTGCTATAGTTTGCCAGATCTAGTCTGATGTATCCTGGCAAGAGGAAAGCCAATGGGATTGGCTCGCTTTATACCAGCCAGTCCGATAATCTAAGTGAGCCCAGATTTACCGCCGCAGGTAGCGCAACTCGTAGTCAAACGGGATGGGATTCGTTGCTTCAATTTTTTTGACATTTACATCAGGGAGCTGAATCTCGGTATACACAGGGTGAACGAAGAACATTTTTATGACTACAATATTTGAAGCATCTTAGGTGCCGATATTTGTAAGCTGAAATCGCCTGTGAATTTAATCATGAATCCTCGCAGAAGGGATGACCTTATCACCTTATTTATGTTTGGCGTCGAAAAGAAGCTCCAAATTACATAACCTTGAGTTCTTAGAGCATTCCAACAGTGATTGAAGAAGATTTATCGTATCTGTGGTCTCATGGCCAATGGCCCACCATGACAATTTACTGCGGAAGGAGTTACAAACGTTATTTTCAACGTCAAATGAATGGATGCAAGTTAAATGTAGTGACTTTAACCACTCTGTGGGAACGGGGACACAAATCGACTTGGTGAGGAAGTGAAATATTCCCCAACTCAAAAAGGTGACTATGGCCCCCAAAGAATGTGACAGCAAGTTCGCGTATAAGCGCATGCTGGAAACCTTAAACAAGCAATAAGAAGGGTTGGTCGTGCAGAAATGGGAGGTCCTCCATAGGGATGACAATGACGATACAACTCTTCATCTGACAGGCCTGGATCATATCTCCATGAATAGTTTGGCCTAGAACTAAAGCCAGGACGTTCTTCGTGTCCAAGGCTGTCTTTTTATACCCACCACCATAGGATAGGGGGTATATTCAGTTATTCATTTCGCTTGCAACACATCGAAATATCACTTTCCGACCCTACAAAGTATATATCTATTTCCGATCGTTGTAAAATTCTAAAACGATTTAACGATGTCTCTGTGTCTGACCGTCCGTCTGTCTGTTGAAATCACGCTTCAGTCTTTAAAACTAGAGATATACAGCTGAAACTTAGCACAGATTCTTTTCTTGTCCATTAAGTTCGAAGATGGGCTATATCGGTCTATATCTTGCTATAGCCCCCATATGGACCGATCCTCCGATTTAAGGTCTTAGACCCACAAAAACCACTTTTAATATCCGATTTTGCTGAAATTTGGGACAGTGAGTTTTGTCAAGCCCTTCGACATATTTTTTTAATTTAGCCCAAACCAGTCCAGATTTGGATATAGCTGTCATATAGACCGATATCTCGATATAAGGTTTTTGGCCCATAAAAGGCGTATTTATTGTCCAATGTCGCCGACTTAAAGGAGAAAAACTTTTTATTGCCCAAAGGATTTTCGAGTGAGACATAATTTCCCCAATAACTTCCGAAGAATGCATACCAGTGATAACATCTTCAGGCGCCATGTTGTCCGTAGGAGAGTTTCCCGTAAAATGTGTATCAACGAATAGTTCTAGGGTTTCCTAACTAAGCATTGTCCATATATTATTCGACTTCTAAATGTATCCTTTAGTTATAGGTCTTGAGGAAAGGTTCTTCCTCAGCCTAGAGGCCTCAGATGTATACTCCACGGAATTACAGAACTCCACACAGGATTTTTTTAAGCCTTTTTATGCTCGCCCTAATATTTTCTTAGCTCAGCCTTAAAGTCATCCCAATTGTGTGGTGCTCTTGTGGCTTTCGCTCTGTTGAAAAGTTTTCTGCAGACCTTCCTTAGACCAACCAGTACAAGGATCCACCAAGGTGGTCACTGTTTGCTCCTTGGTCTGACACAAGCAAGTTATTCAGGGCCTTGGTGATCTGCTTGACAATTTTGTCTATACCCTTCGCAGTTTCACTTCCTTTTCTGGTCTAGAAAGGATAGTCGTGCAGAATGTGTGCCGAAATTTATCCCAATCCGCCTTTCTTCTGTTAACCCGAGGGACCACGTCTGCAGTATTTTCTCCAAGGCTGAAACTAATATAACGATGATCGGAGAAGCTGTGGTCATCCAACACTTTGCAGTCGGATATCCTACCGCTTATAACCTCCAATGCAAAAGTAACATCTAGTACCTCCTGTCTGTTCCTAGTAATAAAGGTCAGTTTATTCCCTTTATTACAAATCACCTGATTGCAACTTATAATATATTCGTTAACCAGCACACCCCTTTCGTTGATATCCGAACTTCCATATAACTGGTGCTGTTGTTGTAGCCACATTTTCATATGGAGGTAGAGATCTTCGTCAAACTTTTATTGGTGAGCAAGGTTGTTCCGGTCCAAAAGACGCCAATAACTCGCCTTTTTCATATCGAGCATCATAGGCATTCAGTATTCAGTGCAAGAGCCGGTGCCGCCCGTCCTCTCACGGAGACTCTCCGCTCGATACCGCTGATTGTCCGCGACTGCCGTTGCAGCTACCTCGTATGGAGCATTCCATTATCCGCAACCTGTGATCGCGCCCGGTAGCTCGCAGCTAAGCTTCTCATGACTGCAATGAGCACCACACTGACGGACTTCAGTGTTCCAGCTTGTGTGGTGCTCATAGCTATCCCGTGCTGGGTCCACATAACTGGTGATGTGCATTAGTATCACTTTCTACAATGAGGTTTGTTTCCCTGCAGAAGCGACTTCAACCAGCAAGTCGTTGGTTGAAAGATTGGGATTACATGCCTTCAGTATCCCTAGTATGGATTCATGATCTGAGGGAATCCTTGGTATACACGCATGTGCCCTTGGTCTCAAAGGAATATCTTTCTTAATGACTAAACTCAGTGATGCGCCTGGCTAGACCACGTCAATATTTCTTAGGGCGCAACGATACATGTCAATTGAGCGTTCATCTCCGAAAGCAATCAGCCTGCATCGTCACAAACTGGAGGAGGTCCTGGCAACACCTCAAGGACGTATACAGATGACAGTCCAATGACTATCCTACTTCAATTGTTTCTAGGTATGCAGCCCTGTTCTTTTCCATTGTCGGCAATTACCATCAGCAAGCAGTACTTAGCGTGCCATGTTACTACCATGTTCGCCTTAGTTCTTGTGGGCATGGGATGCTCCCCAGTTGGCCGCAGTCTATTGGTTGACTGCGGTGCCGTATTCGAAAATAGTCTTTGGGGTAGCCTGCGCAGCGATGCTGATTTTTATTCAGGGTGAAGAGTTTGGGGGGACCCACTCCCCAAAACACCCATAAATCGCACATATTTACCGACCATGTCAATGTGGGGCTCAAATGAAAGGTATTCGGCAGACAAGCACGAAATTGATACCCACTTTCAGGGCCAATTTTCTGGGGGTCTCCCCCTTCTCCAAAATACCCCTCAAACAGTAATAAGTTACTCACCATTGCAATATGAGGCTTACATAAAGGTATTTGGGAGTAGAATACGAGTCTGATATCCAAATGTGGGATCATGTTTTTGGCGCAGCACCATTTGGGAGTAGATATCAGACTCGTAGTCTGATATCAAAATGTGGGATCATGTTTTTGGCGCAGGGCCAAGTGTCTGAAGACCACCTCACCCCCGAAAACACTACTTAATCGGACATCATGAGAATACCCCTCCCATATAAAGTCTTTTAACATCCAACATCCAAATATAAACGACCCTTAACCCTCCTAGAGATTTCATAGGCCAAACAAGTAAAAGCGTGCTAAATTTCAGCTCAATCGGACAAAAATTGCGGCTTCCAGGGGCTCAAGAAATCAAATAGGGTGATCGGTTTATATAGGAGCTATATCAGGTTATAGACCGATTCGGACCGTACTTGGCACAGTTGTTGGAAATCATAACAAAACACAATGTGCACAATTTCACCCAAATCGGACAAAAATTGCGGCTCCCAAGGGCTTAAGAAGTCAAATCGGGAAATCAGTTTATATGGGAGCTATATCTAAATCTCAATCGATATGGCCCATTTGCAATCCCCAATGACCTACATCAATACTAAGTATCTGTGCAAAATTTCAATCGGCTAGCTTTCGACCCCTATCGTGATTTCGACAGACGGACGGACGGACATGGCAAGATCGAATCAGAATGTCGAGACGATCCAGAATATATATGCTTATGGGGGTCCCAGATCAATATTTCGATATGTTACAAACGGAATGACTAGATTAGTACATCCCCATCCTATGGTGGTGGGTATAAAAAGATCATATGGGATTCAGATAAAGGCATTTGTATTCAATTTTACCTGGCTTCCAATGGGACCTCATTCGGGTTATATAATTTTACTCAGGGAGCGCTAATAATTGTGGCCTTTATTTTCATATTTAAAAATACTCTTTAATTCCCCTCATCTTAAAAGAAGTCTTTATTCGAAAACATAATTCTCTGTGCTTTATTTCCACTTCTTAGTTAAGCAAAGTAGTCCCACAAGGACACCCATATGGCAGCTTAAAAATAATATTCAGTTGAGTTGTACTCACCACCATATCCCCATCAATACACAACGCAAAATTCAAAGGAGCTGCTAAGAAAGCCTCTTTTGACAAAAATTTAATTCGGCCTTTACAAAAAGCTTTCTCTTATATGAACATGTAGCTGATACGGTGGACATTTCCTTTGTTTGATACGATGGGTGTATTGAATTTTTCTCAAAAAGGAAGTTATTGTTTCTGCTCAAGGTTTTTTCGCGTGTGTGTGTGTGTGTGCATGTACGTATTGTTATAACCTTCACTGTGGTAGAAAAAAGTACGCCCAACTAGTGAAGCTGTTTGTAACACGAAATAAGTGACAAACAAGTAAGAGCGTGCTAAGTTCGGCCGGGCCGAATCTTATATACCCACCACCATGGATCGCATTTGTCGACATCTATGCGCGGTATCTCTTTTTAGACAAACAAGGAATATTGAAAAAGAACTGTTATGCTATTGGAACTCTATCAAGTTATTGTCCGATTCGGACCATAAATGAATGCTGAACATTGTTGAAGTCATTGTGTAATATTTCAGTTTATTCGGTTAAGTATGTAGCCTTGTAGGGGCTCAAGAAGCAAAATCGAGAGATAGGTTTATATGGGAGCTGTATCAAGCTATTGATCGATTCAGACCATATAATCTTCCAAATGGGATGAGAATTGCGCCCTCTAGAATCTCAAGAAGTCAAAATCCCAGATCGGTTTATATGGCAGCTATATCAGGCTAAATACCGATTTGCACCATACTTAGCACACTTGTTGGAAGTAATACCAAAATACCACGTGCAAAATTTCAGTCAAATCGGACGAGAACTGCGCCCTCTAGAGGCTCAAGAAGTCAAGACCCAAGATTGGTTTATATGACAGCTATATCAAAACATGGACCGATATGGCCCATTTACAATACCAAACGACCTACACTAATAGGAAGTATTTGTGCAAAATTTCAAGCGGCTAGCTTTACTCCTTCGGAAGTTAGCGTGCTTTCGACAGACAGACGGTCGGACGGACGGACAAGGCTAGATCGACATAAAATGTCACGACAATCAAGAATATATATACAATACTTTATGGGATCTCAGACGAATATTTCGAGTAGTTACAAACAGAATGACGAAATTTGTATACCCCCATCTTATTGTGGAGGGTATAAAAAGAACCATCCGCACTGGGTGGTGTAGGGTATTATATATTGGGTTGCCCAAAAAGTAATTGCGGATTTTTTAAAAGAAAGTAAATGCATTTTTAATAAAACTTAGAATGAACTTTGATCAAATATACTTTTTTTACACTTTTTTTCTAAAGCAATCTAAAAGTAACAGCTGATAACTGACAGAAGAAAGAATGCAATTACAGAGTCACAAGCTGGGAAAAAATTTGTCAACGCCGACTATATGAAAAATCCGCAATTACTTTTTGGGCAATAGTTTGATCCGCCCTGGCCATGACACTATGGACACTAAGGTGTGTACCTAAGCCAGTAATCGGCTTGTTGTGCGCTCTAATTACTAAAAAAGTAACCTCGAAAAGAGAATCTAAGTTAAGAACTCCGCCACGTCCCTAAGTTGGTTCATGTCTGGTACTCCATCCCCACCAAAGTGCAGGTATCTGTTAGACGCGAAAGCCAGGCAATGGCAAAGGAAAAGCTCCAATGTCGCATCATCTTCCCCGCATGTCTAACACATGTTATCACATGTCGCACCGATTTTACATAAATGAGCTCGTAGTCCTATGTGTCCCGTTATGATACTAATAACTATACTGACCCCCATCTTACTTCTTTTCAGTAATAGCCTCGACTTCTCAAGATCTGCAACCCCCCATAAGATTTTCGCTGTCCCACCAACCATTTCGTTGTACCACAGGGTTGCATGCGGATTCGTTGCCCACGCCCTTAACTCGGATGGCGTCGACCCAAAAGGCTACGGGCTAACCAAGTTTATTGACGGCAATCCTCTAGCCTACACCGCCAAATCGTTCGCCCTTTCATTCCCCCTTACTCCGTTATGGCCCGGCACCCAAACGATGCGGGTTTTGCCATCCTCAGAGAAGGCGTCAAATTCCTTCTTACACTGCAAGACTATTCGTGACTTTAACGCCCTGAATGTTATTGCCCTCATCGTCTGTTAACTGTCCGTAAATATGTGCACACTCGACGTCCTCGTGTTAGCACCACACCACCTCAAGCATTCCGCGATTGCCCGGATCTGCGCCCGTAGGACCGTATTATGGTCAGGCAGTCTAAAACAGATCTCAGTCTCTGGGTTCTCAATGTAGACCCCAGGCCCATTCTGTCCTCTAGCTTTGATCCATCCGT
The DNA here is from genome assembly GCF_963082655.1 of Stomoxys calcitrans. Lineage (NCBI taxonomy): Eukaryota > Metazoa > Arthropoda > Insecta > Diptera > Muscidae > Stomoxys > Stomoxys calcitrans. The sequence goes on from NC_081553.1 coordinate 213,234,964, forward strand.
GTACCATGATCTTCCAGATGGCAGTTCAAGAGTGTGTCGCTAGGAGCAGTGCCTCGCACTCGACCTCAAGGTTCATCTCAGGTATCCGATCGGATAGCTGTGCCCTTCCTTCCAGGTTTCCCATTGTCGCCACAATTATACCGCCATGGTATGAGCTGCTCCCATCCTCTAACCATTCTCCCATCGCCTTAAGTCTTAAGTCTTAAGTGCAGTGGCGGATATTTAGAATAGTCTCCAGTGCTTCAGTGGGCGTGGTCCTCATTGCTCCACCTATGCCCAGGCTATGAACCTGTTGCATGGTCCTTTTGTTGCACTTTTCCCCTAAAGCAGTCCACCAAACTACTGAGTCGTAAGTAAGTATTGGTCTAATAACGCTACTGTAGACCCAGTGGAATATCCTCGGATTCAGGTCTCATTTCGAGCCTGCGGCCCGTCTACATAGTGCCCAACATCTGTGAGCCGTCTCGGTAAGCTCCTGAATGTGACACTTCCTATTGAGTTTCCTGTCAAAGACCACACAAACATATCGGGAGGGGGCGGACCCTCCCCCTTACCCCAAAAGTACTACCCAAAAATAAAAGTGGACCGATCGGGACAATAGGTGATTCATATTAAAGGTATTCAAGAGTAGAGTACGAATTTCATAATTAAAGTTGGGTCCAAATACCTGGGGGGGCGCCCCATCCCCAAAACCCCTTAAAAAAGGTTTATTTGATGATCATGACAATATGGGACTCAAATGAAAGGTATTCGAGAGTAGATAACGAATATGGTCAGGAAGTAGGAATAGGCTTTATAATTTATTGATAACGGAAGTGGGCGGACCCTCCACCGTTACCCCAAAAATACCACCCAAAATCAAAAGTGAACCGATAAGGACGATATGGGTGTCAGATAAAAAGTATGCGAGAATAGATAACGAATCTGACATACAAATTCATGTCGAAGTATAGGGGTCACCCTACACCCCAAAAAAACGCCAAACAAAAAAAACGGGCACATTAGCCAATCACGGATATATGGGACTCGGTTTGTTTGTTCCTTATAGACTGAAAATGGCAGAACCAGTTTTCTCAAAATTTTCGCATATTGTGTAGGTTGGTCTGGAAGGAAACATAGGTTATATAATTTTTCGGTATCAGAAGGGTGACGGACCCTCCCCCTTATGCCAAAAAAAACAACCCAAAATCAAAAGTTAACCAATCGGGACAATATAGGTATCAAATGAAAGGTGTTGGAGAGTAGAATACGAATATAGTATTAAAATTTGAGTCTAAGTACCCATCGGGCCGCCCCAACCCCAAAACTCCGCCAAACAGACATATTAGACGTTCATTTCAATATGGGGCTGAAATAAAAGGTACTCGGAAGTAGATTTCGAATCTGACATGCAAAATCAAATCGAAGTGTAGGGGGTCACGCCACCCCTCAAAAACGCCATTAGACCCATTAAGATTATTTGATTGGCTGAACCGATTTTCTTAAAATTTTCATAGTTTGTATACGTTTGTCTCGAAGGAAACATAGGCTATATAATTTTTAGATTTTGGGTGGAGGCCTCCCCCTTACCCCAAAAACGCCACCCATATCCGAAAGTGGTCCGATAGCCACAATAAGGGTATCACATGAAAGGTATTGTAGAACAGAAAACGAATATGATTTTAAAATTTGGGTCGAAATAGCTAGCGGTACTTGAGAGTAGAAAACGTATTTGGTTTCCAATTTTGGAGCCAAGTGTTTTGGGGTATGCGCTTAAGCACCCCCTAAACAGAACTTCATTTCCGTTGGAAATAAAGAACGAATTTGATATCTATTTTCAATAAAAAGTGCCGGTAGCCGCCCCAGCCCCAAAAAAAACTCCAAACGGTTCATATTTACCGGCAATGACAATATGGGACTCAAATTAAAGGGATTTCGAAGTGTAGCACGAATTTGATATCTATATTTGAATCGAAATGTCACCGCTTTGTCCGATGTTCTCACCAGAATACGAACGCGTTCAGCGTCATAGATTACAATGGCACGAATTCGATACCCGCATACTGGGCGATGTGTCCCTACTCTAAAAAGATATTAGAAAGTAAAAAAAGGCGCAGCGGAGCGGATCCGGTTCGGCTAGTATGCCATATGCAAGACCCTTTCTGTCTTTCTGCATAGCAGATTTGGATCCTTTGAGACTTTAGAGGCTCAAAAAATCAAATTGGCGATATATAATTTATATCGGGTTATAGACCAATGCAGAAAATTATTGTCATGGACATTGGTAGTCATAAAACAAAAGCACGTACACAGTTTTGTTTGTGATTGGAATATAAGGTGAAGCTCGGATGACATATGCAGAAGGTAAGCCCAAGGACTTAAAATGTGCATTGGATCTTGTAACGAAGTACTTGAAAGAAGTTTTTTTAAAGGCCAAGTGAGACAAACCAGTCGTTGGAACACCACAATGCATGGAATGGAATGTACACAATTGCAGAAGAGCATTTAGTACCCTATTACCTTACAGAATCTCCTTCAAAATATTTATTTCATAGGGTTTACCATTACCATACCGGTTCATATCAGCAATCGTTTTTATTCTTTTTTCTCCATTTTACTCCCTTTTGGTACTCCATTATATTTTTTCCAACATAAATGTGTCTGCTTTAAAGATTGACACATTCGTACCATAGCACGGAGTCGCATAAATAAAGTGTTGGCTCCATGCAAGTCGTTGTTAGTTTTTAAGTTCTCCTTTTACCCCTAAGGCGGGGAAGAGAGATGTCCCCTTTTTTTTGTGCTCTTGTTTTAGTAAACATTGGAATAAAGTAAATAACATCTAAACGAAATATAAACACAGAAGATAAAGTTGTTTACTCGATAAGAGAAACTTTCTCTGAATATGTGCTCCTTTTTTTCCGCGTATGGCTTTGGTTGTGGCTGTGCGTCGGTTTGTCCTTAGTTCTCGACAAACACAAAATAAAGTGCGAAAACTTGTTGGAACTGGGCAAAACAGCAGAGGGGTTAGGCAAATTGTTCCATGTATTATAAACCCGCCAAGAGTGGCAGCCGCAACAGTGGCAGTCGTGGCAGTGGCAGCCGCATCAGTGCCAATGCCATTGCCTCCATCCTAACCAAATGTGGGGCTGTTGTTAACATTTTAACATCGTTTTATCCTCTTTAAAACAAGAAACCGGCGAACATGAATCACACAGTAATCTGCTTAATAATGGAATATGCATATCTGCACGCGAATCAGGCAGTAGGGATGCGATACAGAGATTAAGTGATTTCTTAAAGCAAAAAAGGATGTGGGCCCTCACATGAAGTGGTTTGGGTTGGTTGAGCTTTCATGATACTCCATTCCTACTAAGCCTCTTGTTGCTAGTAATCCATACTTAAAGTGTATGGAGATAGCTGTTAAGTTCTAATTGCAGAGGAAAAAGCTTAACAACATGTATTTGGTGCTAGTTTGTAGTTGCTATTAGTTTATAATCGCCTGCTATCCAGTCATAATAGCTTGGTACTTGGACATTTTAATGACTATCACGAGATATGCCATTTTCCGCTAGATAATGTTCTGAGAGACTAAGTTTTGGTAAAGCGGATGGATGGCTAGACGTCTAGCAAGGTGAATAAGGATATTCTCACTAAAAAAAATGAGCCGCCTGGTCGGGAAAACTACGTTTCCTAGCAACACGCCATTCTAATGGAAACAGACCACCTTCCCATTATCCTATCAATTTATTGAATATTGAACATCTTCGTCCCTGAACACTAAATGTGTTCGAGATCTATTAGAAGAAGACATCGATTGCCGCTTTAGTAATCTGGCACGCCTTTCGCACATATACGTGTTGAAGTAAAAACTGAGAGATGAATACCATGCGAATTGTCCAGTCAATCCTAACGACTTCCTTTATCATGTGGTATACTCTATGAGCGAAAGATATGGTAGAAGGGGAGATTGGGGCAGGCTGCTCCGGCGTCTCCGGTTCCATTTACAAGTGGGCATTGCACTGAACCGTATTGTACCGAGACTCACTTGTAACGGTAAGTGGACAAATATGACGCGAAGGTGGTGGTTCAGTGTTAGCGGCCGCATGATGCCGGGGTAGAGGATTTAAGGCAACAGAACAGTTAATCATTCAGAAACCCAAGAACACAATGGGAGAAATTTAAAATGTAAATTGGAAGAAGACGCTCTAAAGAAGATATCTAGCTTGGGATTTAATCCGCCCATGAGGCTGCTTACATGGCCAAGAAATCGAAAAAGAGGAAGCAACAAGTAAAACCGTGCTGTGCTCGGCCTGGCTAAATCTTGGCAACCTCTCACCATGGATAATTTTATTCTACTTACCAAACTTCTGTTAAACCAGCAAAAATTCAAGCACCGAAAAAACCGAATAAGGATAATCGAAGGACTGGTTTATATGGGAGCTATAGCGGGTTATAGACTGATTTGGATCGTTCTTGGATGTCACCACATGCAAAATTTCAGCTAAATCAGACAAAAAATGCGGCTTTTAAGGATTTAAGAAGTCCAATCGGGAGATCGGTTAATATGGGAGTTATATCAAGTTATAGACCGTTTTGAACATCACTTGGTACAGCTGTTGTGTGTCATAACAGAACACAACATGCAAAATTCGGACAAAAATTGCAGCTTCCTGGGGCTAAAGAAGTTAAACCGGGTTATCGGTTTATGTGGGATATATATCTAAATCTGAACCGATATGGCCTATTTGCACTCCCCAACTACCTACATCCCCCGACCGACACGGGATAACTATGAGCACCACACAGGCCGGAATTTTGAGCTCCGACCTGTGTGGTGTCCATCGTTATCACGGAAAGCTTAGCGGAAAGCTACCGGGCGCGTCCACAGGTTGCGGATGGTGGAAAGCTCCATTTTTATGCGGAGGAGCTGCAAATGCGGCAGCGGGCAGTCAGCGATTTTCAAAAGGAGAGTCTCAATGAGGAGACAGGTAGAACTGGCTCTTAATTAAATACTGGGTGCCAAAGATGACACGAGATGACAAGGCGAGCTATTGGCGCCTCCAAATTACCAATGGCCAACATCAGCGTCTGTTCCCAGGTTAGGGGCGGCTGGAGGCGAGCATCGGATCTTGGAGCAAGCGGCTCGCCACAACGAGGGATACGTGGCGCGACTAAAAACCCAATGGAAGCTTAAGTGGTGGGAGGTGGGCTCAAAGAAACTCTTTTAAGAATATAATGGAATGGAAGAAAGATCTAACATCCATTCTTAAATGACTGTTGTTGCTGTTGTTCGAGCAGTGTGTTGTACACTGAGGCGGCAACCCTTGCCGATAAAAGACTCCATCGGGCCTATCCGTTACATACAACAAGCTGCCATGGAATTGTAAATGACTGTAAGCCCTCCACGGCGGACCCTTCCCCTTACCCCAAGCTTCAAAAATGCCAGATCTCAAAGATGGGTACACCTATTTAGGCGAAATTTTGTATGCGACATTATGGTATCTCAAACAGCAAATCGGTTGAAAATTTGGATTATTTGACCCCAATCCTCTTTCAAAAATACACCCTAATGGACATGTTTACCGATTGGGACAATATGGGTATCAAATGAAAGCTATTTAAGAATAGAGCACGAACTTGGCATAAAAATATCACACCAAGTGTCCCCGAAAACATCACACAACAGGAGACTTTTACCGCTTTGGGCCACATGATATTTAAAAGTAGAGTACAAATCTGACATAACAAGTAAAAAGGCGTTCAGTTTGGCCGGGCCGAATGTTGAATACCCACCACCTCGGGTATATATGTGAACCCCCATTCGTCATAATCCGGTGAATATTGGATAAATGTATGTGCCCAAATTCGGTACACAAACTGAGTCTAAAAATTGAGTGCATCAATTTTGTAGAACAAAATTTTGGTCGTTTTGCCAGCTATATCCAAATATAATCCGATCTGAACTATAAAGGACAAGGATGTCGAAAAGCCTAAGCTGCGTCAAATTTCAACGAAATCGGATAATAAATGCGCTCGACAGTTCTTTCTATATGGCACCTATACAACGTGAGGCCTAAAACTACTCACTGTTTAAAATTTCAGCAAAATCGCATAAAAAATAAAGCATTTAAGGACATCAGATCCTTTATCGGGAGACCGGTCTATATGGCAGCTATATCTAAATATAGTCCGATCTGAATCATATTTGGGTAAGATGTTTAGAGGCCTAAAACTTCCCACTGTTTCAAATTTCAGCGAAATCGGATAAAAAATATAGCATTTAAGGGCATCAGACCCTTTATCGGGAGATCGGTCTATATGGCAGTTATATCCAAATAAAGTCCGATCTGAATCATATTTGGGTCAGATGTTTAGAGGCCTAAAACTACCCACTGTTTCAAATTTCAGCGAAATCGGATAAAAAATAAAGCATTTATGGGCATCAGACCCTTTATCTGGAGATCGATCTATATGGCAGCTATATCTAAATATAGCCCGATCTGAATCATATTTTGGTCAGATGTTTAAAGGCCTAAAACTACCCACTGTTTCAAATTTCAGCGAAATCGGATAAAAACTAAAGCATTTATGGGCATTCGACCCTTTATCGGGAGATCGGTCTATATGGCAGCTATATCTAAATATTGTCCGATCTGAATCATATTTGGGTCGGATGTTTAGAGGCCTAAAACTACTCACTGTTTCAAATTTTAGCAAAATCGGATAAAAAGTAAAGCATTTATGAGCATCAGACCCTTTATCGGGAGATCGCTCTATATGGCAGCTATATCTGCATATAGTCCGATCTGAACCATATTTGGGTCAGATTTTAAGAGGCCTAAAACTACCCACTGTCTCAAATTTCAACGAAATCGGATAAAAAATAAAGCATTTATGGGCATCAGACCCTTTATCGGGAGATCGATCTATATGGCAGCTATATCTAAATATAGTCCGATCTGAATCATATTTGAGTCAGATGTCGGGAAGCCTTAAACTACTCACAGTTTCAAATTTCAGCGAAATCGGTTAAAAAATAAAGCATTTATGAGCATCAGACCCTTTATCGGAAGATCGGTCTATATGGCAGCTATATCTAAATATAGTCCGATCTGAATCATATTTGGGTCAGATGTCGGGAGTCTTAAGATAGCCCTCTGTTTCACATTTCAACGAAATCGGGTATTAAATAAAGCTTTTATGGGCTTCGGACCCTTTATCTGGAGATCGGTCTATATGGCAGCTATATCCAAATATAGTCCGATCTGAACAATATTTAGGTCAGATATCGGAATGCCTAAAATAACTCATTGTTAAAAATTTCAGCGAAATTGGTTAATAATAGAGCTTTGATGGGCTTCGGGCCCTTTATCGGGAGATCGGTCTATATGGCAGCTATATCCAAATATGGCCCGATCAATTTTTGAAGGCCGTAGAGGGATTACAACTGACGGGCGGACAGACGGATAGACGGACAGACACACGGACATTGTTAAATTGTCTTAGAATTTTACGACCATCCGAAGTATATATACTTTGTATGGTCGCAAATTGATATTTCGATGTGTTGCAAACGGAATGACTAAATGAATATACCCCTATCCTACGGTGGTGGGTAGAAAAATATGCCCAAAATTTCAATCGGACGGACACAGATGGACGGACGGACGGACGGACATGGCAAGTTGTACCCATAATGTTAAGACCATCAAAAGAAATTGATATGTAAATCTAATTTTGGTTTTCCATTAACATGAAATATTGCTCAAATTTTCCATACAAATCATATTCTAGGACTTCTTTTTGTAATAACCAATCCACCTCCCTTTATGCTTTCCCACATATAGGAAAATAGTAATGAGCACTCTCGAAATAGAACTTAAATCCTTTGGCCTACATTTTTTTGCAATTTAAATTTATTTTAATTTCTAGTTCTCCTTCAAAAGGTATAGTCAAAAGTACCCTCAGAGCTCTTACTTGGCAATGACCACTCAATTGCATTTAATTTCGGAAAACAAATGTTGTCCCATTGCAGGTGGTAACTAAATGCTCTACCATAAAGTAATCCGGTGGAGGACAGTCAATGTAATGGTCATTCTTTAGCCAAACTGAGAAACACACACATACACCCATGTGTGTGTGTGTGGCACTATACCACTTTAGTGCCCATGATCATGATGATGGCAATGGTTGCAAGCAATAACAATCCTCTCAAGTTTGGTGTTATAGTGGTGGTGGTACAGTCAATTCTACAAAAGCTATACCAAATTAAATGTGTCGCACATAAAACGGAAATGATTTCTAAGCAGTGCAGTGTGTGTATGTGTGTGTGTGTGTGTGTCTGTAAGAGGGGAGTGAGAAAAAAGAGCAATAAAATGTTTCCCTAGAAACACTGTTCATACACTGCCAACCAACACACAAACGCACACACACGCACATAGACTCCTATGCCCACATACAACAAACCTTTAATAGCAGCAGCAGTAAAATCGGTGCAGGGAGTATGTTAAGGACGATAGACAGCCAGTTTGAGTATGCACTTGTGACTCGGGTTACAATGGTGCACATGCACATCCATCGCAGCCATCGATTGCAGAGGTTGGCTAAACGACTGTTACTGCTATGACTAGAGCACTGGGGCAGAGTGCTTGTCGAGTGTAATAAAAATGAAATATTAAAGCAAAGTTGTAACCATTTAAATTGCAAAAGAAAATTTTAGATTTTTTTTTGTTGATTTTCCCTTTTTGTAATTTCTATGAAACATTTACCACATGGCCACCTCGAGGCCATAATCAATATTGAGTGTAGGAACAATTTCTGGTGAGACCATAATAAAAATGAATTTTGTATATATGTGTGCATGTGCTTTACAGAGTTTTTTGTTCTTTTTTTGTTTTTGGTTGGTTTAAAACATTGCTCGTTATTTTCATTTAATAGAATCGTAATGCGATTACCTTGTGCGTATGTGAACTCTTCAATTTGCAAATTGCATTAATGTGGTACTTTTTTTTTTTGGTTAAAACAACAGCAGTTTTTGGTGCTGGTACAAACAAAAACTTTGTATGCACATATGTACTTTGTATGTACATATGTATGAATGCCATTGATGGTGCTTTAAGTGGTGCAAGTCATCATGCAGCACAACTTTTTTATACGAATGTTAATTTGACATATTTTTAATTTGGACAACTTTGCAATTCGTTGCACACAATGCATATGTAGTGAGCTTAAATAAAAGTGCAAACGTAAACCCTGACATGTTCCAAACTAGTAGTGGTTTCACTGGTTTTGGGTGGCCGAGTACTAAATCCTGAACTATTCATGTGGCAGGTGAATTGTGATATAGGACATTTCAAAGAAAGGTTTCCCGCATAGATACCTTTGTAGGATGTTGTGATAACTCTACTACTAAATTTCCCATGAAAACTTCATTAAGGAATAGGGAATACTTCTCTCATAACAATGAGTGCAGTACGATTAAAGTGTAAGATCAATGATTAGGGGTCTCCTTTTTTATGCCAAGTCCGATACCACTTCTTAGAAAAGTTGTAACATGACTGGATAGCTCACAATTGTAGCCAACATTAGTAGGGAGATAACCACCTCTTAAAGTTGTTCTGATGTTTACTCTGGGATTTGGACCAAGTCATTTAGTGCCTTGGGTGGAGATGCTAACCTCTGCGCCATTTGGATAGATCAGGCGCCATATATACCGATATCTTAACTTAAGGTCTAGCGACCAGACGAGGCGCATTTATTGCCAGATTTCGCAGAATTTGGGTACAATTGGGAGTTGTAGAAGACTCATACACATCCTAAATAAGGTGTAGATCGGACTATATTTTGATATATCCCCCTTAAAGATCCATCTCTCATTTTATGGTTTAGGACAGTGAATTGTGAGCAGTCCTTAGTGAGTTTGGTATAGATCGTACCCAAAAGCGTTGAAAGGCCTCTTGGGGTTGGCTAAAAACCCCCAGAAAAGTTTTAGCACCCTTAAAATTTTTAAAAATTGCATTGCTTTCGATAAAATTTGCTAAATGATGGCTATTAAAAGGATTTTAGAAACGAACGGCAGATGGTCACAAAGTGGGGGTTGTGAAATTTTGTGGTCCAATCTAGACTTGAAGTAGCGACCTCTGAAGAAGCAGTGAGGACGTCGAGAAAAAAGAGACTATAGAACATCTGGTGTGTGTGTGTCCCGCATAGATAGTCAGAAGGAGTTCCATTGTAGGTTCTCATTTACTCAATAATTTGGCATAAATATGTTCTCAGACAGCCAGGCAGCCATAAAATCTCTGGGGAACATATATCTGAAAAACCGCCTTCGACTGTCACAGTTCCGGATGCCTGGCCATAGAGATATCCCAGGGATTTGTAGAGCAGACGAGCTTGCAAGACTACTCGAACTGGAATCGGTGGCTATGGCTCTGACGACATGTAAGCTAAGTTATGATAGATGATCACAAAAAGAGGGCAGTGAGCATTCCAAAACCATGTGGCCTAATCAAGACTTGAAGAGATCTACCGCTTTGCTGTTACTGTTTAGCACAGACGTCTCAGTCATCATGACAGGTCACTTTCTAATCGGAATAGAAGCTGACAGACTGTAGATTGCCAGCAACGACTTTTGCAGAAGCTGTGAGCTCATCGAAGAAAAAGGGACAATAGAACACCTTCTGTGTGTGTGTGTCTCGCACTTGCAGTCAGAAGGAGTTCCACTTTATGTTCTCATTTCTTTGAGAAAATGTCTGATTTAGCGGATGTGAACGAATGAATGCAAGCGATCTGGATGGTTCAACTGTAGCTACTAGAAGGCATCTTCCTTCTCCTGTTCCTGTGATACCACAAGTGACGAAATCGTAAAAGAGAGTCTGCCACTTAAACCTAAACCTAAACCAAATCATATAAAAATTGCGCCCTCTAGATGCTTAAGAAGTCAAGATCTGATATCGGTTTATATGGGAGCTATATCAGATTATGAACCGATTCGGAACATAAGTGCCAGAGTTGTTGGAAGTTCAAGTAAAACACTTCACACAAAATTTCAACCAAATCGAATAATAATTGCGCCCTCTAGCGGCTCAAGAAATTAAGATCCGACATTGGTTTATGTGGCAGCTATACCAAAACATGGACCGTATTAACCCATTTGCAATCCCAACCGACCTGCATTAAACAGATGTATTTATCCAAAATTTCAAGCACATAGCTGGTTCTAGATGGTTCAACTGTAGCAACTAGAAGGCATCTTCCTTCTCCTGTTCCTGCGATACCACAAGTGACGAAATCGTCTAAGAGAGTCTGCCACTTAAACCTAAACCTAATTCTAATCCTAAACCTAAACCTAAACCTAAACCTAAACCTAAACCTAAACCTAAACCTAAACCAAAACCTAAACCTAAACCTAAACCTAAACCTAAACCTAAACCTAAACCTAAACCTAAACCTAAACCTAAACCTAAACCTAAACCTAAACCTAAACCTAAACCTAAACCTAAACCTAAACCTAAACCTAAACCTAAACCTAAACCTAAACCTAAACCTAAACCTAAACCTAAACCTAAACCTAAACCTAAACCTAAACCTAAACCTAAACCTAAACCTAAACCTAAACCTAAACCTAAACCTAAACCTAAACCTAAACCTAAACCTAAACCTAAACCTAAACCTAAACCTAAACCTAAACCTAAACCTAAACCTAAACCCAAACCTAAACCTAAACCTAAACCTAAACCTAAACCTAAACCTAAACCTAAAACTTAAACCTTAACCTTAACCTTAACCTAAACCTAAACCTAAACCTAAACCTAAACCTAAACCTAAACCTAAACCTAAACCTAAACCTAAACCTAAACCTAAACCTAAACCTAAACCTAAACCTAAACCTAAACCTAAACCTAAACCTAAACCTAAATATAAACCCAACCTTAGATAGGGACCACTATAAGACTTTGATGGTTGAGCCTTCGGCTATTAAAAAAAATTCCACATGGCTCGGAAATAGTAGTTCCTCTATCGTAATATCTACTGGCGAGAGGTGAGAGATATGATTCTTTCTTCCTTGTGGAAATTTTATCTGGCTATCTCAGCGGACTTACTCTACCAATTTTGCAGACATTGGTCTCATAACGTCGTGCACATTCGGTAAATCATTCTCAAGTTAAATTTTCTTAAATTCAGCAGACTCCATGTTTGCAAGTAACAATGGTTCGGCTCAGGTGAATTAAATGCGTTTTTACTTGTTAACCATTCATTGGTTTTCTCCGAAATAATTATTTTGTATTTTGCTGATAGCTAATGTTACATCAATTAAGAGTACAAGTCCCTTCAATCGATACACGAGTATAAATATAAACTCAATTTCAATTGAATTGTATACGAATGCATGTAAACCCACAAAGTAGAATGGTACTTATTGTTTTCCACACATTTGGCTATTGCATAGGCTTTAGATAAAGACAAGTAAAAGCGTGCTAAATTCGGTCGGGCCGAATCTTATATACGCTCCACCATGGATAGAATTTGTCAAGTTCTTTGGCAGATATTTCTTTATAGACAAACAAAGGATAATGGATAACAATTGCTTTGCTATTTCAACTATACTAAGTTATGAAGAGATTGCTCCCTCTAGAGGCTCAAGAAGTCAAGATCCGATATCGGTTTATATGGGAGCTATATCTGGTTTTGAACCGATTTGGACCATACGTGGCTGAGTTATAGGGAGTTAAAGTAAAATTTTCGGTTCAAAAATACAGCCAAATCGGATAAGAATTGCGTCCTCTAGCGGCTCAAGAAGTCAAAATCCTAGATCGGTTTATATGGGAACGATATCAGGTTATGAACCTATTTGGATCACATTTGGCAGAGTTACTAGAAGAGCGCCCTCTAGAGGCTTAAGAAGTCAAGAACCGAAATCGGTTTAAATGGGAGCTATATCAGGTTATGAACCGATTTTAACTACACTTGGCAGGGTTAATAAAAGTCAAAATAAAGCACTTGGAGCAAAAATTTCAGCCAAATCGGATAAAAATTACGCCATCTAGAGGCTGAAGAATTCAAGTTGCGATATCGGTTTATAAGGGAGCTATATCAGGTTATAAACCGATTTTAACAATACTTGACATAGTTGTTGAAAGTCAAAATAACACATTTGGGGCAAAATTTCAGCAAAATCGTATAAGAATTGCGCCCTCTAGCGAGGGCGTCAAAAATTCATAATTCGAGATGGGCCACTAGAGGGCGCAATTCTAATCCGATTTGGATGAAATTTGGCACCAAGTGTTTTACTTTAACTTCCAACAGCTCTGCCACGTGTGGTCCGAATCGGTTCATAACCTGATATAGCTCCCATATAAACCGATATCAGATCATGGCTTCTTGATCCGCTAGAGGGCGCAATTTTGACTTCCTGAGCCCATGGAAGTCTCAATTTTTGTCCGATTTGGCTGAAATTTTGCACATAGTATTCTGTTATAAATTCCAACAACTGTGCCCAGTACTATTTAAATCGGTCAAGAATCTGATATAGCCTCCGTATAGACCGATGGAGGCCACCGAGGCGCAGAGGTTAGCTTGTCCGCTTATGACGCTGAACGCCTGGGTTCAAATCCTGGCGAGACCATCAGAAAAAAATCTTAGCGGTGGTGTTCCCCTCCTAATGCTGGCAACATTTGTGCTATGTAAAACTTCTCTCCAAAGAGGTGTCGCACTGCGTCACGCCGTTCGGACTTGGCTATAAAAAGAAGGCTCCTTATCATTGAGCTTAAAAAAATCGGACTGCACTCATTGATATGTGAGAAGTTCGTCCCTGTTCCTTAGTGGAATGTTTATGGGCAAAATTTGCATAGACCGATCTCCCGATTTGACTTCTTAAGCCCCTTGAAGCCGCAATTTTTGTCCGAATTGGCTGAAATTTTGCACACAGTGTTCTGTTATGACTTCCAACAACTGAGTTTAGTAAGGTCCAAATCGGGCAAGAACCTAATATAGCTCCCATATAAACCGATCTCCCAATTTGATTTCTTGAGCCCCTGGAAGCCAGAATTTTTGTCTGAATTGGCTGAAATTTTGCACAGAGTATTCTGTTATGACTTCCAATAACTGTGCTTAGTAAGGTTCAAATCGGGCAAGAACCTGATATAGCTCCCATATAAACCGATCTCCCGATTTGATTTCTTGAGCCCCTGTAAGCCACAATGTTCATCCGATTTGTCTGAAATTTTTAATGTAGTGTTCTGTTATGAATTCCAACAACTATGCTTGGTAAGGTCCAAATCGGGCAAGCTCCCATATAAACCGATCTCCCGAATTGACTTCTTGAGCCCCTGGAAGCCACCATTTTTGTCCGAATTGGCTAAAATTTTGTACATAGAGTTCTGTTATGACTTCCACCAATGGTATCAAGTACCATTTAATCGGTCAAGAACCTGATATAGCTTCCATTTTGACCGATCTCCCGGTTTGACCTCTTCAGCCCCTGGAAACCTCAATTTTCATCCGATTTGGCCGAAATTTTGCACATAGTGTTCCATTGTGACTTCCACCAATTGTGCGAAGTACCGTCCAAATCGGTCTATTACCTGATATAGCTCCCATATAAACCGATTTCCCGATTTGACCTCATGAGCCCTTACAAGCCGTAATTTTTGAGCCCCTGGAAGCCAGAATTTTTGTCTGAATTGGCTGAAATTTTGCACAGAGTATTCTGTTATGACTTCCAATAACTGTGCTTAGTAAGGTTCAAATCGGGCAAGAACCTGATATAGCTCCCATATAAACCGATCTCCCGATTTGATTTCTTGAGCCCCTGGAAACCACAATGTTCATCCGATTTGTCTGAAATTTTTAATGTAGTGTTCTGTTATGAATTCCAACAACTATGTTTGGTAAGGTCCAAATCGGGCAAGCTCCCATATAAACCGATCTCCCGAATTGACTTCTTGAGCCCCTGGAAGCCACTATTTTTGTCCGAATTGGCTAAAATTTTATACATAGAGTTCTGTTATGACTTCCACCAATAGTACCAAGTACCATTTAATCGGTCAAGAACCTGATATAGCTTCCATTTTGACCGATCTCCCAGTTTGACCTCTTCAGTCCCTGGAAACCTCAATTTTCATCCGATTTGGCCGAAATTTTGCACATAGTGTTCCATTGTGACTTCCACCAATTGTGCGAAGTACCGTCCAAATCGGTCTATAACCTGATATAGCTCCCATATAAACCGATTTCCCGATTTGACCTCATGAGCCCTTACAAGCCGTAATTTTTGTCCGATTTGGCTGAAATTTTGCACATAGTCTTCTGTTATGCCTCTCAACAACCAAATCGGTCCAAATCGGTCTATAACCAGATATAGCTCCTATTTTCCCCATTCGGCCCGGCCGAACTTAGCACGCTTTTACTTGTTGGGTCACTGATGAATATTTCGAGGTGTTGCAAACGGATTGACGAAATTAGTATACCCCCATCCTAGGCTGGAGTGTATTAAAAGCCAATTAATTAACATTTCATATACGTTACGCAATTTAATATACTGAGATCTAAAATTTCCAAAAGCAATTAACTTTGCCAAATTCATGGAAAATTCCTTTACATACCACTTCTGTCGCTAAAAAGCTTAACTACATGTTTGAGCCAAAAATCCCATAATAAGCCAACCAACCAACCATTCATTCATTCATGCATCCATTCATCCATCCATACACTTCTGGCTATCCATCAAAATTAACTTAAACAATACATTAGAATACTAATTACATACATCCCCTCAGCCCAAATGAAAATTCCAACGAATGGGGCAGTAGAAAAAAAAATACGCAAAAAGAACAAACCTCAGTAATGGTTACCAATGGAAATAATGTTATCAAATTTACTTTTCAATTACTCCGATTTCCAGGCTATTTTGTGTATGAGCCATGATCCAATTCATTTGGTATTTTCAAAAATTATAGCAGATTGCTTCCTTAGTGTTTTGCAATGGAACAGCAAAATATGCCCAAATTCACCACCCCCCCCCCCCCCCACCACCTAATGAAACACCAACTAACCAAAATATTTACCCGGTGTATAGACCCACCCACTGACCAACAGATGATAGGCCAACAGATAAGCCTGAAAATAATAACAACAAAATTTACAATGGCATTTTAATTTCAAATTATTTGCATAGAATTTTATCATTAGAGAAAGGCAACACAATCAAAGGGGTGTAGATTTTTGGAGAATCGAAATTCGAAATTCGCTAAAACGAAGGGAAAGGGGGAGAAATGATTTTATACCATCACAGCTCATATACACACATACGATATTCCACATTATAGTGTAAGTACACAAAAACACAAGCTCTTGGGCTTGGAAATATTACGCACATGTTAAGAAGTGCTAATTTCTGCAACCAAAATATGATGTCTACTAAAAACTAACACCCTATATGGACAATCATTCAAGCATAGGTATTTTATGTATGTGTATGGTCACATATGGTTAAAGGCATTGATAACCGTATATGGCTATAGAAACTACGTTTATCGACATCACACACACACCCACCCACACAAATACTCAGAAATATTTTTAAAACGCCTCGGGACTTTTGTGGCCATTGCACTCACACACACACACACAAACGCCCATATACTTATTTATGGAATTCAATAGATAAGTAATAGAATTTGAACAATACAAATTGACTTGCTGAGATTGTGTATGGCAACTTTAGATGACATTGGGTAAAATTCTAAATGAAAGTGGTCAATTGATAAAATATTGTCAAAGCAACTAATGGCTGAGGAAACTTAAATGTCCTTAGGAGGTTTTTGGCCAAATAGAATTGAAATGTTCATTAGACTTTAAAATGTTAAGTCAAGACATTAAGTACAAATGCAAATTTCGCCCATGAATATTCCACTAAGGAACAGAGGCAAACTTCTCGCATATCAGTGAGTGGAGTCCGATTCAAGTTTAAGCTCAATGATAAGGGGTCTCCTTTTTATAGCCGAGTCCGAACGGCGTGACGCAGTGCGACACTTCTTTGGAGAGAAGTTTTACATGGCATAGTACCTCACAAATGTTGCCAGCATTAAGAGGGAAAAACAACCGCTGAGAATTTTTTCTGATGGTCTCGCCAGGATTCGAAACCAGGTAATTTAGGTAATTTCTGCTAGGGCTAATTCATGATTGCCGACGAGACACACTCGTACTTCCAGATGGTAAAAGACATGGTTAGGTTAGGTTGAAAAGAGGGTGCAGATATTAATCCGCCCCATGCCACTATGGACATACACCTAAGCCAGTAATCGGCTTGTTGTGCGCTCTGAAAACTATAAAGTAATCTCAACAAGTAAAAAGGCGTTAAGTTCGGCCGGGCCGAACTTTGGATACCCACCACCTCGGGAATATACGTAAACCACCTTTCATCAAAATTCGGTGAAAATTTCATACCTTATGTCCCATAGCAGTTATATCATAATATGTTCCGATTTGGACCAAATACTAATAAGTACATTAGCTATATCTAAAAATAAACCGATCTGAACCATATACGACAAGGATTTCGAAAGCCTAACATAAGACACTGTTTCACATTTCAGTGAAATTGTATTCTAAATGCGCCTTTTATGGACCCGAAAACTTAAATCGACAGATCGGTCTATATGGCAGCTATATCCAAATCTGAACCGATCAGGGCCAAATAGAAGAAAGATGTCGAAGGGCCTAAGGCAAATCACTGTCCCAAATTTCAGCAAAATCGGATAATAATTGTGGCTTTTATGGGCCTAAGACCACAAAT
The DNA here is from genome assembly GCF_963082655.1 of Stomoxys calcitrans. Taxonomy (NCBI): domain Eukaryota; kingdom Metazoa; phylum Arthropoda; class Insecta; order Diptera; family Muscidae; genus Stomoxys; species Stomoxys calcitrans. The sequence goes on from NC_081553.1 coordinate 213,252,737, forward strand.
CAGAGGATGGCAGCTATATCCAAATTTGGACCGATCTGGGCCAAATTGACGAAGAATGTTGAAGGGCCTAACACAACTCACTGTGCCAAATTTCATCCAAATCGGATATAAAATGTGGCTTTTATGGGCCTAAGACCCTAAATCTGAGGTTCGGTCTATATGGCAGCTATATCCAAATTTGGACCGATCTGAGCCAAATTGACGAAGGATGTCGAAGGGCTCAACGCAACTCACTGTCCCAAATTTCAGCAAAATCGGATAATAAATGTGGCTTTTATGGGCCTAAGACCCTTAATCGGCGGATCGGTCTATATGGGGGCTATATCAAGATATAGTCCGATATAGCCCATCTTCGAACTTAACCTGCTTATGGACAAAAAAAAGAATCTGTGCAAAATTTCAGCTCAATATCTCAATTTTTAAAGACTGTAGCGTGATTTCAACAGACAGACGGACAGACGGACGGACATGTCTAGATCGTCTTAGATTTTCACGCTGATCAAGAATATATATACTTTATAGGGTCGGAAATGGATATTTCGATGTGTTGCAAACGGAATGACAAAATGAATATACCCCCATCCTTCGGTGGTGGGTATAAAAAGAAAATTTTAAGTTAGGAAGTCCGTGCTACTTACTAAATGCGTAATTGTTTTCAATACCACTCCCCTAAGTTGGCTCATGTCGAGTATTGTATCTCCACCTAAGTGCCAGTATCTGTTAGACGCGAAAGCCAGGCAATGACAAAGGAAATGCTCCAACGTCTCATTATCTTCCCCGCATGCCGTACACATGCTATCACTTGCCGCTCCGATTTTACATAAGTGAGCTCGTAGTTCTATGTGTCCCGTTATGACACCAAGAGCTATACTGACCTCCTTCTTGCTTCCTTTCAGTAATAGCCTCGTCTTCTCACGATCTAGATCCCCCATAGGATTTTCGCCGTCCTACCGACCGTTTCGCTGTTCCACAATGTTGCATGCGGATTCGTCGTCCACTTCCTTAACTAGGACTACATCGACCCGAAAGACTTCGGGTTAACCAAGTTTATTGACGGCAGTCCTCTGGCCTTCACCACCAAATCGTCTGCCCTTTCATTTCCCCTTACTCCGTTATGGCCCGGCACCCAAACGATGCGGATTTTGGGTTTCTCAGAGAAGGCGTTAATCTCCTTCTTACACTGCAAGACTGTTCGTGGCCTTACCGTCCTGGTTGTTATTGCCTTAATGGCAATTTTACTGTCGGTAAAGATGTTTACACTCGACGTCCTCGCGTTAGCACCACACCACTTCACGCATTCCGTGATCGCCGGGATATCCGCCTGCAGGACCGTATTATGGTTAGGCAGTCTAAAACCTCCAGGCCCACTCTAGCCTCTAGCTTTGATGCATACGTGTAACATGATCTTTCAGATGGCAATTCTAGAGTCCAAGACTGTGCCGATGGCAGCAGTGCCTCGCACTCGACTTCAAGGTTCATCTCTGGTATGCGATCGGAAACCTCTTCCTTTCCTTCCAGGTTTCCTATCGTCGCCTCGATTATACCGCGATGGTATGAGTTGCTCCCATCCTCAATCCAATCTTTCATCGCCTTAAGTCTCATAACCGCAGTGGATGCCTCACACTCAATCTGTATGTCAATGGGTCGGATATCTAGAATGGTCTTCTAATGGGTGTGACCCTCATCGCTCCTCCTATGCCAAGACAACATGTTCTCTGAACCTATTATATGGTCCTTATATTGCACTCTTTCTCCATAGCAATCCACCAAACTACTGAGGCATAAGTAAGTATTGGTCTAATCACGAGCCTGTGGACTATCCTCGGATTCAGACTCCATTTCGAGCCTACGACCCGTCTACATAGTAGCCAACATATTTAAGCCTTCTCAGTACTCTCCAGAATGTGACACTTTCAATTACGTTTGCTATCCAAGATCACTCCTAAGTATTTGATCTTGTCATATATCGAAATCGTCTTATTGAGGAAAAGAGTTACCTTAAATTGGCCCACCTTCATCTTCCTCGTGAACAGGCATATTTCAGTCTTCTCTGGGTTAACATTGAGACCTCTGGATCTATCCCAGTCATATGCCATATGCAAGACCTTTTTGGACTTCTGTAAAGCTGGTTCGGATCCTTACCCCTAAAAGGTATTATAACATCGTTGCATAGCAGACGGTTTCAAATCCCTCCTTAATCAACATCCGTAATAGGTTATTTATGGTGGCCATCTAATGGAGTGGCGACAAAACGCCCCCTGTGGCATGCCCTGTGCCATTTTCTCCCTTATATTTATATCAAGGGACCCGCAATTTATCCACCTGTTCCTTAGCACATGATTTATCCAGTCTCTAAATACCCGGTCCACCCGGTACTGGTCTAAGAATTGTTAAACGCCCCATCGATGTCAATGCAAACCACCAATATGTACGCCTTTAATGGCCCCAAAATCTTAAATCGATAGATCGGCCTATATAGCAGCTATATCCAAATCTGGACAGATCTGAACCAAATTGAAGAAGAATGTCGAAGGGCCGAACACAACTCACTGTCTCAAATTTCGGCGACATCGGACAATAAATGCGACTTTTATGAGCGCAAGACCTTAAATCGGCGGATCGGTCTATATGGCAGCTATATCCAAATCTGAACCGATCTGAAGATGAATATCGAGTGCGCTAACACACTCACAGTCCCAAATTTTAGCAAAATCAGATAATAAATGTGGCTTTTGTGGGCCAAAGACCCTAAATCGATGGATCGGTCTATACGGGGGCTATATCAAGATATAGTCCGATATAGCCCATCTTCGATCTTAACCTGTTTAAGGACAAAAAAAGAATCTGTGCAAAGTTTCAGCTCAATATCTCTATTTTTAAAGACTGTAGCGTGATTGCAACAGACAGACGGGCGGACAGACAGACGGACAGACCGACAGACAGACAGACGGACAGACAGACGGACAGACAGACAGACAGACGGACAGACAGACAGACGGACAGACAGACGGACAGACAGACGGACAGACAGACGGACAGACAGACGGACAGACAGACGGAGAGACAGACGGACAGACAGACGGACAGACAGAATATACGTACTTTATGGGGTCGGAAATGGATATTTCGATGTGTTGCAAACGGAATGACAAAATGAATATACCCTTATCCTTCGGTGGTGGGTATAAAAACTTGAGATATAATATCCGCGTTTTCTGACTTTGCTCCTGCGGTTTTGAGCTGCCGAATGAGCGAATCGAATTTTAATAAATGCTAATTCATATGGCCCCCTTCATATACAGGAAGGGGGCCGCAAATGCAGCGGCCAATGAATTACACATACCTTTGGCTGTAGATTGATCACGAATATATTGTAAGTAATTATAGTGGGTACGATAATTGAAGTAACACCATCCTATGGTTTCAAATCCTTTCTGTTCCCATCTGCAAGTCTTGCACCATTATTCGCAACCGGAGCTGCAACCGGAGCTGCAACCGGAGTTGCAACCGGAGCTGAACTTTTCATAGCTTCCAAACATTCAGCAGCCGCCAAAGGACGCTCTACACGGAATCTCCAATTTTCAAATTGTTGTCCATTGAACTGCTGTATTCCAAACTTCTATGCTGGGCCCATATTCTGATATTTTTAGTGGAATATATAGACGTTTTGTTAAACAGAGAATAAAAATATGCTCTTTTATTGCTCGACAATAGTTTTGAAATAATTTATTAAAAATTTTCCTTTTGACAGAAAAAGAATGTTACAAATTGAAAATAGGAATTCATAAAGAATAAATTTAGCAAATAACAACCAACACACTTCGGCTACAACAACAACATCGAGGAACAGCGAGTATAAATGTTCAACCACACCAATGGATGTGATTGCTGCTAAGCAAACCTGGGTCCTGGGGATGTGCAGCTACCAGACCAATTAGAAACAAAACACGTACAGGGGAATGGCCAGCCACAACTGGCCTCTGACTAAACTCACCTTTAGGGTGAACTACACATTCAACCTTAACCTATGGTTGCTAAGAAAAAATTAAAACTTATTCCTAATTTTGCTTCCTGCTGATCCCAGTGTCCATTTTGCCCTCCATCTCTTTACATGAAATATTCAATTTTGTGTAGCATCACAATGAGGCAACAATTTCTTTTTTTTTTGACCACATGATAACAAAATTTCGAAAAACTTTTTCCATTTAAATTCAATATGCTTCAATGGAAAAAGATGAAAAGTAGGGGGGACCGGAAGAAATGGAGTACATTAAGAGTTTAGTCATTTAGCCAAATAGCAGAGACCCAAGCAGTGATGGCAAGCGGTGTTTGACCGACAGAGTATTTTATTAAAAACGATTTGTTGGAACAACAATTGGCGAATTTCCCAAAAAAAAAAAAAACTAACTAAAATTAAACATGGAAAGGTTGTATGGAAAAAATTTGTTAATTTTATTGTTTACACTCCTTTTGTGGCTTATAGTACAAGTGAATTTAATTTTAATATAAGATCTCCCCCTTTATTTGAGAAAAACAAAATAAATTCGAAAATATTCCAAGAATATTGACAATATAGTAAACAATTATATTCGCCCTGTTCTTCACAAGAAAATAATTTAAATTGCATCTCATCACCCTTCGATATCCGTCTCTGTGATATGCTTCATGACCATATTCATGTCTTCCAGTTTATGGCCATCAAAGGCACTATTGGCACATAACAAGGCGACTGGCCTTATATGGCCCACACGGCCTCATAGCCGGAAAAAGTCATCCTCTCTTCTGATGCACTTCACTTCGTGACTGAAACCAAAAAAGAACGGATTTTGTTTAAAAGAAATTAAAACTGCACCAAGGTTTCCATTGGCTTTTGTTTGCTTCGTTTTCCCTTTTATATATTGTCCTCTTCCAGAAATCTGCAATGTACAGAGCGACAAAAAAATACCTGTGACTCTGAGAACTTTTGTTCTTTTAATATGACTGATGAAACTGAATGTGAATATTAATGAACTTTGTTTTGTAGGTTTATGGTTGATGGTCTTAAAATCTGAAGTAAAAAGGCAGTTGGTTTGTTATACATATAGCCACACATGTCGTTCAAGGACGTAATGTGTGGAGAAAGTGAACATGAAATTAAGCGTTTAACGACAGTTTAATGAAACAAATCCTAGTAAAACGGATTTAACTTAAAATTTTTATGAACTTTGATTTTTATAACAATTGATTCTTTGAAATACCCCATCCTATGGTATACACTTCACCCCATCCATATAGGATGGGGAAGCTAATATCATCATTCAGTTAGTAACTCATCGAAAGAATATATATTGGGTTGCCCAAAAAGTAATTGCGGATTTTTCATATAGTCGGCGTTGACAGATTTTTTCACAGCTTGTGACTCTGTAATTGCATTCCTTCTTCTGTCATTTATCAGCTGTTACTTATTAAAGTTCATTCTAAGTTTTATTAAAAATGCATTTACTTTCTTTCAAAAAATCCGCAATTACTTTTTGGGCAACCCAATAAAGGGCGGGATGATTTGTGCCGAACTTTGGATACCCACCGCCATGGATAAAATAACCCTCCTCTTGTAAAACAACTCCACTACCATATCCGTAGTTATATCCAAACGGGGTCTGGTCCGGATCATATTTAATTCATGTCCCGAGAACTGTCACACAAGTCACAGTTTCATCGAAATCGAGCAACAAATCCGCTTTTTATGGGATTAAGATCCTTAATTATAAAATCGGTCTATAGGGCAGCTATATCAAAATATAGCCTGATCTGGACCATATGCTGGTCGGATGACGGAAGGCTTATTACAAATCGCTGTGTGAAATTGCAGCGAAATCGGGTAATAAATGCAGCTTTTATAGGCTGCCGACCCTTAGGTTAGGTTAGGTTGAAATGGGGGTACGGATGTTAATCCGCCCCATGCAACTATTGACATACACCTAAGCTAGAAACCGGTATGTTTCTATGGGTCCAAAACCTTAATTCGAGAGATCGGTTTATATGGCAGCTATATCCAAATCTAAACCTATCTAGGCCAAATTCAAGAAGGTTGAAAAAGGACCAAACACAACTTACTGTCCCAAATTTTGGCGACATCGGACAATAAATGCGCCTTTTATGGGCCCAAAACCTTAAATCGAGAGATCGGTCTATATGGCAGCTATATCCAAATCGGAACCGATTTGGGCCAAACTGCATAAGGATATCGAAGAGCCTAACACAAGTTAGTGTCCCACATTTCAGCGACATCGAACAATAAATGCTCCTTTTATGGGTCCAAGACCCTAAATCGGCGAATCGGTCTATATGGCAGCTATATCCAAATCCGAACCGATCTGGGCCAAATTAAAGGAGGATATCAAGGGGCCTAACGCAACTCACTGTCTCAAAAAATTGGCAAAATCGGACTATATCTTTTATGGGCGCAACACCTTAAATCTCGAGATCGGTCTATATGGCAGCTATATCCAAATCGGGACCGATCTGGGCCAAATTACAGAAAGATATCAAGGGGCCTAACGCAACTCACTGTCTTAAATATTGCCAAAATCGGACAGTAAATTCGCCTTTTATGGGCGAAAGACCTTAAATCGAGAAATTGGTCCAAATAGCAGCTAAATCCAAATCTGAACCGATCTGGGCCAAAGCGCAGAAGGATGTCGCAGGGCCTAACACAACTCACTGTCCCAAATTTCAGCAAAATCGGATAGAAAATATGGCCAAGACCTTAAATCGGCGGATCGGTCTATATGGGGGCTATATCAAGATATAGTCCTATATAGTCCATCTTCAAACTTAACCTGCTTATAAACAAAAAAAGATTCTGTGAAAAGTTTCAGCTCAATATCTCTATTTTTAAGGAGTGTAGCGTGATTTCAACTGACAGACGGTTAGATGGACGGATATGGCAATATCGTCTTAGAATTTAGGGTCGAAAATGGATATTTTGATGTGCTGCAAATGGAATGACAATATGAATATACCCCCTTCCTTCGGTGGTGTGTATATAAAAAGTACCCTGGAAAAAGAAAATCAAAGTCAGGATTTCTGTGCCAATAACATCATAAATAGCTCTCCATATACCCCCCCCCCTAAGTTGGTTCATGTCTGTTATTGTGTCCCCTTCTAAGTGCCGGTGTCTGTTAGCCGCGAAAGCCAGACAATGACATAGGAAATGCTCCAACGTCTCATCATCTTCACCACATGCCTGACGCATGATATCACTCTTATGTGTCCCGTTATGATACCAAAGGCTAGACTGACCTCCTTCTTACTTAATATCAGTAATAGTCTCGACTTCTCACGATCGGGATCCCCTCAAGAGGGTTTCCATGTTCTACAGTACTACATGCCTCGTTCCGAGCTCACTACATTATCTCGGACTGCGTCGGACCTAAAGGCTTTGGGTGAAGCAAGTTTATTTACGACATTCCTCTGGCCTTCACTGCCAAGTCGTCTCTTCTTTCATTACCCTTTATTCAGCTATAGCCCAGCAGCCAAACAATTCGGATCGTGCAATCGTCAGAGAAGGCGTTAATCTCCTTCTTACACTCCAAGACCATTTGTCAGTTTACTGCCCATTAAAATGTTCACACTAAATGTTCACAAACTGGCGCATTACGTGATCGACCGAAACTCTGCCTACAGGACCGTATTATGGTCAGGCAATTGGAAACTGATCTCAGTTCCTGGGGTTCTCAACATAGACCCCCAGGGCCACTCTATTCTATTGCTTTGATCGATACGTGTAGCATGAACTTACAGATGGCAATACAAGTGTCGTCTCAGGTATCCGATCGGAAACCACTTTCGACTATGGTGTTCATTTCCCATCGCCTTAACTCGCATTTCGGATATCTAGAATAGTGTCAAGGGTCCTCCCCAGTAGGCGTGGTCTTCTTCGCCCCGCCTGTACGAAGACAACATATTCTCGGAACCTGTTTTATTATCCTAACGTTGTACTTTTCACCATCGCAGTCCTGTATAGCCAGTGGACTACCCTCAGAATTAGACCTCATCTCGAGCCTACGGCCCATCTAATGTCCAACATCTGTTAGTCTTCTCGATATGCTTTTGAATGAGACACTTCCAATTCAATTTTCTTTCCAAGATCGCTGCTAAGTATTTGACCTTGCCAGATATTAAAAAATCAATTTGTGATTGTTTCTTTGTTTGTGTGTTCAGATGGTGAATAATGATTCCGTGGTGAAAATAGGCTACTTAATTTTTCGATATCTGAAGAGGGGGCGGACCCTCCACCTTACCCTAATTTTCAGAAATGCTAGATTTCGGAGATGTGTGGCGCGATTTAAGGGAAATTTTCTTCTTATAGTAACCTAAACTCAAAACTTGGTATCCAAATTTCGGCTGGGGTACCTAGGGGGTCCGCCCTACCCCCCAAAATTTACCAAATATATATACATATATGGAACTCAAATGAAAGGAATTTAAGATTAGAAATTGTATCCTATATTCATTTTTAAAACCACGTGCTTGAGGGAACACCCCAAACCCCAAGACATCTCTAAATCGCATATTTACCAACCATGGGAATATGGGACTCAAATGAAAGGTATGTGCGAGAAGAATACGAATCTGATATCCGAATGTGGGACTTAGTTTCTGGGGGTCACCCCCTTCCCCAAACGGGATTTTTTACTGAGAATGACAATGTGGGGCTCAAACAAAAGGTATTTAAATGTAGAATTCTAATCTGATATCTAAATGTGGGACCAAGTCCGCCCCTCCCGAAAAACACCCCCCAAAGAGGACAAATTTACAACCACAGCAATATGGGGCTCAAATGAAAGGTCTTTGGAAGTAAATCACAAACCTGATATAAATCTTCGGAAAAAAGAGTCTATGGGGCCACCCAAACCCCATAACACTCCCCAAACAGGACGTATTTGCCGACCATGGCAATATGGGGCTCAAATGAAAAGTATTGCGGAGGAGAGCACGAAGTTGGTACGAACTTTCAGGACCAATTTTGGATTCAAAGGATAATTTTGATCCACAAACTGTAAAAGAAGGTCCTGCGGAGCGGGCCTGGTTAGGCTAGGCAGGTATAGAAATCGTTATGTTAAGGAATAGCGGTGCGTCAAATTTGGTGCACCTTCGTCTCCCTCGTGAACAGGCAAATTTCAGTCTTCTCTTGGTGAACATTGAGATCCCTAGGTCTAGTTCAGTAGTATGTCGTCTCCATGGTCATTTCGGCCTTGCTGCATAGCTTATTCGGATCCTCACCCCTCAGAAGCATTTTTACATCATCTGAATAGCAGATGGGTTCCAATCCCTCCTTAGTCAGCATCCATAATAGCTTACTTATGGTGGTCATTCATAGCAGTGACGATTAAACGCTCCCTGTGCCGTGCCCTGTGGCACTCTTTGCCTTATCCATGTCATGGCAGCCACAATTTAACCACATGTTACTTAACATGTGGTTATCGAGTCTCGCTGGATAGAATGTCGGTCCCCTTGATATCAACACACCGGCAGCGTTTTAATGCATTTACTGCAACATAAAAAGCATCTTATGAAGATTGAGTTTCCCATTGCCATCAGCCTTAAACTCAAGCAGGAAATTGCAACCCTCCGAATGCCAGGAAACTCTCCCAAATAGTTTGAAGTGCATTCCCTACAAATTTCTCGTGTTATGGCTCGAGTAATGGTTAGCATAGAAAATTATGGTTTACATATTTTATTTTAATGATTTTTGCTACTACTTTCTGGTACTAGTGATCGAGTAACGTTTTCAAAGTTTTGCATATTAAGACAACATTTGCCTGAAATTTCCTTCGCAGACAAGATATCAATAAAATTTTCTCTTAAAATTTCCATGAACATTTTTTTTTTTAAAGAAAAACTTCAATGAAATGTTCCCCTTACACCAAGTTTCAATGTGTGTTTGTTAGGTAAGTTTTGGTAAGCATAGCATCAACAAAATTTCATTATTTTCCTCCTACTCGAACCTCGTAGCTAAGTTAAATAAATAAATTCAAAAAACCTTCCACGGACAGAAAACATATGCCAGCAGTTTCTGGAGTTTTCAAATTCCTAATAACATGAAAATATGATGGAAACATTACCAGCAGCCACATGAAGAGAGAAATACCGACACTTACAACACAAACTCATCATAGTTTGTAGCTTTTAGTTAACCACAGAAAAATATGAAACATATTTCGACATTATTATCATCCAAAAAAATGTTGCCAAAGTAGTTTTGGTACTACTGGCTATGGAAATTAAAGAATATTTTCATCTGGCAGGTTATGTGAAACTTCTGTTCATGTGTTTTCAGGATTTTCCACTTATACCCAAATCTGAAAACAAAACAGAAGGTAAAACAATGTTCTAAGGAAACTTATAATAACAAAATATTTGGGTATTAGGAAAACAGATAACTTCTATGCTTATGAGCTCATGAGCCTTAAAGGGAATATGGTTCTTGGGATTATATATTTCAAAGAAAGCTAATAAAACGCGAAAAATTTTGAAGAAATGAAACTGCGATTTTTAAGAAAATCGAACAAAACATGAATTTTTCACTTGCAAAATTTAAAATGGTCATATCTCCTTAACTAAGCCTCGTAGAGCAAAAAGAAGAGTGCGAAGCTTAGTTAAGGAGATATGGCCATATTAAGTTTTACAAGTCAAAAATTCATATTTTGGTCGACTTTCATCAAAATTTTCAATTTTTGAAAGTGATCACAAATTAACCTTCCTTTTGCTCTACGAGGCTTAGTTAAGGAGATATGACCATTTTAAGTTTTGCAAGTCAAAAATTCATATTTTGGTCGACTTTCATCAAAATTTTCAATTTTTGAAAGTGATCACAAATTAACCTTCCTTTTGCTCTACGAGGCTTAGTTAAGGAGATATGGCCATTTTAAGTTTTGCAAATCAAAAATTCATATTTTGGTCGATTTTCATCAAAATTTTCAATTTTTGGAAGTGATCACGAATTAACCTTCGCTTTGCTCTACAAGGCTTAGTTAAGGAGATATGGCCATTTTAAGTTTTGCAAGTCAAAAATTCATATTTTGGTCGACTTTTATCAAAATTTTCAATTTTTGGAAGTGATCACGAATTAACCTTCGTTTTGCTCTACCAGGCTTAGTTAAGGAGATATGGCCATTTTAAGTTTTGCAAATCAAAAATTCATATTTTGGTCGATTTTCATCAAAATTTTCAAGTTTTGGAAGTGATCACGAATTAACCTTCGTTTTGCTCTACGAGGCTTAGTTAAGGAGATATGGCCATTATAAGTTATGCAAGTCAAAAACTCATATTTTGGTCGATTTTCATCAAAATTTTCAATTTTTGGAAGTGATCACGAATTAACCTTCGTTTTGCTCTACGAGGCTTAGTTAAGGAGATATGGCCATTTTAAGTTTTGCAAGTCAAAAATTCATATTTTGGTAGATTTTCATCAAAATTTTCAATTTTTGGAAGTGATCACGAATTAACCTTCGCTTTGCTCTACAAGGCTTAGTTAAGGAGATATGGCCATTTTAAGTTTTGCAAGTCAAAAATTCATATTTTGGTCGATTTTCATCAAAATTTTCAATTTTTGGAAGTGATCACGAATTAACCTTCGTTTTGCTCTACGAGGCTTAGTTAAGGAGATATGGCCATTTTAAGTTTTGCAAATCAAAATTTCATATTTTGATAGATTTTCATAAAAATTTTCAATTGTTGAAAGTGATCACGAATAACCTTCGTTTTGCTCTACGAGGCTTAGTTAAGGAGATATGGCCATTTTAAGTTTTGCAAGTCAAAAATTCATATTTTGGTCGATTTTCATCAAAATGTTCAATTGTTGGAAATGATCATGAATTAACCTTCGTTTTGCTCTACGAGGCTTAGTTAAGGAGATATGGCCATTTTTAGTTTTGCAAGTCAAAAATTCATATTTTGGTCGATTTTCATCAAAATTTTCAATTTTTGGAAGTGATCACGAATTAACCTTCGTTTTGCTCTACGAGGCTTAGTTAAGGAGATATGACCATTTTAAGTTTTGCAAGTCAAAAATTCAAATTTTGATCGATTTTCATCAAAATTTTAAATTTTTGGAAGTGATCACGAATTAACCTTCGTTTTGCTCTACGAGGCTTTGTTAAGGAGATATGGCCATTTTAAGTTTTGCAAGTCAAAAATTCATATTTTGGTCGATTTTCATCAAAATTTTCAATTTTTGGAAGTGATCACGAATTAACCTTCGTTTTGCTCTACGAGGCTTAGTTAAGGAGATATGACCATTTTAAGTTTTGCAAGTCAAAAATTCAAATTTTGATCGATTTTCATCAAAATTTTAAATTTTTGGAAGTGATCACGAATTAACCTTCGTTTTGCTCTACGAGGCTTAGTTAAGGAGATATGGCCATTTTAAGTTTTGCAAGTCAAAAATTCATATTTTGGTCGATTTTCATCAAAATTTTCAATTTTTGGAAGTGATCACGAATTAACCTTCGTTTTGCTCTACGAGGCTTAGTTAAGGAGATATGGTCATTTCAAGTCAAAAACTCATTTTGATAGATTTTCATAAAAGTTTTCAATTGTTGAAAGTGATCACGAATTAACCTTCGTTTTGCTCTACGAGGCTTAGTTAAGGAGATATGGCCATTTTAAGTTTTGCAAGTCAAAAATTCATATTTTGGTCGACTTTTATCAAAATTTTAAATTTTTGAAAGTGATCACGAATTAACCTTCGTTTTGCTCTACGAGGCTTAGTTAAGGAGATATGGCCATTTTAAGTTTTGCAAGTGAAAAATTCATATTTTGGTCGATTTTCATCAAAATTTTCAATTTTTGGAAGTGATCACGAATTAACCTTCGTTTTGCTCTACGAGGCTTAGTTAAGGAGATATGGCCATTTTAAGTTTTGCAAGTGAAAAATTCATATTTTGGTCGATTTTCATCAAAATTTTCAATTGTTGAAAGTGATCACGAATTAACCTTCGTTTTGCTCTACGAGGCTTAGTTAAGGAGATATGGCCATTTTAAGTTTTGCAAATCAAAAATTCATATTTTGGTCGATTTTCATCAAAATTTTCAATTTTTGGAAGTGATCACGAATTAACCTTCGTTTTGCTCTACGAGGCATAGTTAAGGAGATATGGCCATTTTAAATTTTGCAAGTCAAAAATTCGTATTTTGGTCGATTTTCATCAAAATTTTCAATTTTTGGAAGTGATCACGCATTAACCTTCGTTTTGCTCTACGAGGCTTAGTTAAGGAGATATGGCCATTTTAAGTTTTGCAAGTCAATAATTCAAATTTTGATCGATTTTCATCAAAATTTTCAATTTTTGGAAGTGATCACGAATTAACCTTCGTTTTGCTCTACGAGGCTTAGTTAAGGAGATATGGCCATTTTAAGTTTTGCAAGTCAAAAATTCATATTTTGGCCGATTTTCATCAAAATTTTCAATTTTTGGAAGTGATCACGAATTAACCTTCGTTTTGCTCTACGAGGCTTAGTTAAGGAGATATGGCCATTTT
>NC_081553.1:213896460-214023960 GCF_963082655.1 Stomoxys calcitrans
TTATAGGCCCGAAACCTTAAATCGAAAGATCGGTCTATATGGCAGCTATATCCAAATCTGGACCGATCTGAGCCAAACTAAAGAAGGATGTCGAAGGGCTTATTCTTACTCACTGTCCCAAATTACGGCGACATTGGACAATAAATGCGCCTTTTTTGGGCCCAAAACTTTAAATCGAGAGAATCTAGGCCAAATTGTAGATATATGTCGAGACACTTAATTTAACTCACTGTCCCAAATTTCGGCGAAATCGGGTGATAAATGTCGAGAGATCGGTCTATATGGCAGCTATATTCAAATCTGGACCGATCTAGGCCAAACTAAAGAAGGATGTCGAAGGGCTTATCCTTACTCACTGTCCCAAATTACAGCGACATTGGACAATAAATGCGCCTTTTTTGGGCCCAAAACTTTAAATCGAGAGATCGGTCTATATGGCAGCTATATCCAAATCTGAGCCGATCTAGGCCAAATTGCAGATATATGTCGAGGGACTTAACTTAACTCACTGTCCCAAATTTCGGCGAAATCGGGTGATAAATGTGCCCTTGATGGGCCCAATACCTTTAATCCAGAGATCGGTCTATATGGCAGCTATATCCAAATCTGGACTGTTCTGGGCCAAAATGAACAATGATGTCGAAGGGTCTAACACAACTTACTGTCCCAAATTTCGGCGACATCGTACAATAAATGCGCTCTTTTGCGGCCCAAACCTGAAATCGAGAGATCGGTCTATATGGCAGCTATATGCAAATCTGGGCCAATCTGGGCCCTAACAGAACTCACTGTCCCAAATTTCAGCAAAATCGGTCGATAAGTGTTGCTTTTATGGGCCCAAGGCCTTAAATCGGCGGATCGCTCTATATGGGGGCTATATCAAGATATACTCCGAAATAGCCCATCTTCGAACTTATCCTGCCTGTCGACAAAAAAAAAACCTGTGTAAAGTTTCAGCTCAATATCTCTATTTCTAAAGACTGTAGCGTGATTTCAACAGACAGACGGACGGACATTTCTAGATCGTCTAAACTTTACAGTGCCGGAAATATGCATTTCTATGTATTGCAAACGGAATGACAAAACGAATATATTCCCATCCTTTGGTGGTGGATAAAAAAACAACAAATCTTTAAAAAACTATGGTTATTACAGCCTAGGCTTTGGCTACCACAGTTGTGTGATTAAACATATGTACATAAGGGGGCTAGTCTTTGAACTGATTTTTCCCAAAATCACGAGATTTCGTCCTTGACTAATATTGGGTTGCCCAAAAAGTAATTGCGGATTTTTCATATAGTCGGCGTTGACAAATTTTTTCACAGCTTGTGACTCTGTAATTGCATTCTTTGTTCTGTCAGTTATCATCTGTTACTTTTAGCTTGCTTTAGAAAAAAAGTGTAAAAAAAAGTATATTTGATTAAAGTTCATTCTAAGTTTTATTAAAAATGCATTTACTTTCTTTTAAAAAATCCGCAATTACTTTTTGGGCAACCCATATATTGAAAAACAGAATTACAACAATACTTATAAAAGTGCAGACATACGTACAAGGCTACCTCGAATCAGGAGGTGATTCTATGCTAACTGGTTTACTTCATTGATCTTTTTGTTTCTCCAAATTTAAATTGCTTTTATCGTTGTGTATGTGACTAGCGACAATTCACTTCCACTTAAGAATACCCCACCGTCTCTAGCAATGCTCCTCATATGTTATATACCATTGAAGATAACTGTCTGCTCTTGGTGGTGGCTTTCGTTTCTGCTGTGCATTGGAATTTTTGTCGCGGGAGTTGTCCTCTTGGCTTTCATTTCATTGCGCTACCGGTTTCGAAATAAATGAAAAATGATGCCTTGATTATGGTGACATCTTACAACAGTTTAATGTTCGAATGCAATTGTGGCAATATTTTAACGTACAAGTATTTTGCATTTTGAAGCAGGGCCCACAAGCCGATACACTTTACAAAATTTTTATCTTTAATTTACTTTTTAGCCAAAAATCTTCCTGATCGATCTAAACACTGTTTGATTTGTTAGAGTTTAGATTACTTTGTATGCCCTCAGATCAAGTTCGTTTCTTAAGTCTTTTGTTTTAAGATTCATATCTATTGATCTTTGCAAACATTTATAACCCTTTAGGAAATATGTTAGCATTTGCATTTGTTTTTTGTAACACCTCAAACTTCCTCTTCCAAAAATCTTTGATTACAACAACATCTTCAATTGCGTTTGGCCCAGGCGCATACCCTACTTCATTATTCTGCTGTTCTGTGGCGCTGTTAAAATTTATGAACATTGTTAGCGGCCTTTTGACTTCTTTTCTATGGCCAATTGGGCATAGGAAAATTTTCTATAACATTTCTATGTGAGACAAATGCCCAGCGGCTTATGTTGCAACATGATTATTTCCATATAAAATCT
The DNA here is from genome assembly GCF_963082655.1 of Stomoxys calcitrans. Taxonomy (NCBI): domain Eukaryota; kingdom Metazoa; phylum Arthropoda; class Insecta; order Diptera; family Muscidae; genus Stomoxys; species Stomoxys calcitrans. The sequence continues at coordinate 213,898,885 of NC_081553.1, forward strand.
ATGACTTTATTAAACATTTGGTATTAAGTTGAAGGAAAGAAAAGAAACTAAACTCCAGCGAAAGAGAGGGAAGTAGAGAAGGCAGAGGTTTGCTACGAGCAGAACAATTGCAATTGAGTCTTGTGGCCTAGAAAGGCCTTGCGGCCATTCATAACTTAGGCTTAGGAGACAGAGCGGTGCCTTTCTTTTACTCCGGCCTCATTGTGCTTGTGCTATTAAAATGCCAAAAGCAGCCTCTGTTCCTAGGAGTTCGAGTTCATTTGCAAAGAGCGAAACATTTGCCATTGCCGATGCTGATACGTACCATGCAAAACCAGTAGTTTATTGAATTTTTAATTTATTTTCAACAATTTTTACATAGACGCTGGCCTAATTGGATGTGGAAAGGTTGTGCTTGACCGTACTTACAGTACTGGCATATTTTGCTAACTAAATCGCTACATGTTGGGGTTTTAAAAATATGGTCCAGAAAACGCCACCTTCATTTGTTGCCGGTGCTTGAGTGATTATGTGGCATTTTGACCGTAATTGTTCACACACGTTTTTGTCTGGCGCTGCTATCACATGCTTTGCAGCATCATTCAGAAAGATCTCGTTGTGGACAGGTGTAAGTTAAGTCATGTCAAGAGATTGATGGTATCTCGTTGTTGTTATACATATTTGGTAGGTTGGCAGCAGATGTGGAGCATTAAAGAGGCTAACAGGGTGGCCATATGGCCTTGGAAAAGAAATGAAAAAGTAGAAATAATAATCACTCCTAATGTAAGTTAATTCCGTAAGATGGTGTACGTATAGAAGGGCAATGGGAGAATTTACCCCCTAGGACCTTTGTGATTTTTTCGAGAATTTTTAAAAAAAAATTTATGGAAATTTATGCGGCTTCTCTTGGCAACCCTACGCTTGCATCAGTTGCGAAATCTTTACTTGTACTGGCCTAAGATTTTTGCTATTTTGAAAAATTATAACAAATTTTGTGTTAAAAGTTATTATTAGTAATCATACCATATAGTATTGTGTCCATAATGGTTATTATTATTACTTTAAAACGTTGCTTTCTTCACTGTAATATGTTTCATGGCTAGTGGGAACAGTGGGCTTAAAGAGAATTTTGGGGGCTCAATGTCAAATACCTTTCAATATAACCTACACCACCACTGTGGTACAGGGTATTATCAATTTATGCATTTGTTTGCACAACGCTAAGAACGAGAAGAGCCAGACCCATTGATAAGTATACCGATCGACCCAGAATCACTTTCTGAATTCGATTAAGCCATGTCCGTCTGTCCGTCCGTCTGTCAGTCCTTCTGTGAGTCCATGTATTGTTGTTTTCAAAGTGCAGGTCGTATTTGTTGTCCAATCATCAGGAAATTTAGTACATATCACTCTTTTGGCCCAAGGATGAACGATATTGGCTTTTGGTAAAAATCGGTTCAGATTTAGATATAGCTCCCATATAGATGTATCGCCCGATTTTTACTTAAATGGCCGTAGTAGCTACAATTTTCAACCGATTTGCCCATAATTTGCCACGGATTGCTTTGCTGGTGATTTTAACATATCTGCAAAATTTCATCAAAATCGGTTCAGATTTATATATAGCTCCCATATATATGTATCGCCCGATTTGCACCTTAATGGCTGTAGTAACTACAAATTTCAACCGATCTTCACAAAATTTGACATGGATTGTTTTGTTAGTGATTTTAATATATATGCAAAACTCCATCAAAATCGGTTCACATTTAGATATAGCTCCCATATATATGTATCGCCCGATTTGTACTTAAATGGCTGTAGTTACTAAAATTTTTAACCGATTTGCCCATAATTTGGCACGAATTTCGTTGTTAGTAATTTTAATATATCTGCGAAATTTCATCAAAATCGGTTCAGATTTAGATATAGCTCCCATATATATGTATCGCCCGATTTGCACTTAAATGGCCGTAGTAACTACAATTTTTAACCGAACTGTCCAACATTTGGCAAGGATTGCTTTGTTGGTGATTTTAACATATCTGCGAAATTTCATCAAAATCGGTTCAGATTTAGATATAGCTCCCATATATATGTTTCGGCCGATTTGCACTTAAATGACTGTAGTAACTACAATTTTCAACCGATTTGCCCATAATTTGGCACGGATTTCGTTGTTAGTGATTTTAATATATCTGCGAAATTTCATAAAAATCGGTTCAGATTATGATATAGCTACCATATATATGTATCGCCCGATTTGCACTTTAATGGCTGTAGTAACTGCAATTTTCAACCGATTTGCCCATAGTTTGGCGCAGATTGCTTTGTTGCTGATCTCAACATATCCGCAAAATTTCAACAAAATCGGTTCAGATTATGATATAGCTCCCATATATATGTTTTGCCCGATTTGCACTTAAATGGCTGTAGTAACTACAATTTTCAACCGAACTGCCCATAATTTAGCATGGATTGTTTTGTTGATGATTGTAACATATCTGCAAAACTTCTATTCACGGATAGGATCTGTATCTGCTAATGGGGGTGGTCCACACCAGAACAGTTTTTTGTTATGACAATCTGCCTTAAGGGTGCAGTTTACAGGTGCTAGATCCGTCACAAAAATGTATTTGATCCGGGACTAAGAGAACGAAACTCTTTCTACTTTGGGTTATGTATCTTTTTTTCGGATTGAGTCTTAACGCAAAAAGAGTTATGTTGTTTTAATTAGCTTTTCGATTGACTATTTAACGAGAGTGTACACAGTTATACACACTTGCCCGGTGGGGCTTTAAGAACTGAAGATGATTTCGAATCTCTCCGCTAAATGAGACGAGCTTTGAGATCGGTAGGCCACAAGGAGGCACATCCTGAAATGCGGCAAGATGCGCAAATGAATTGCTGGGATGATCATCCTTATATACTATTCCGTTGACTGGCAACGATTGCATAAGGAGGCGAAGGGGCAGTTCGTTGGCATGTACTGAGATTCGAAAGCGTTAGCAAACAAAGAGGTGCAACCAAGTACACGACACTATGGATTCCCTCGCAATGACGGCACGAGGTAGCTAAAGGGCACTTTGTTGATATAATAGGTTTATCAATAAGAGCGCTTCAAAATTTTTATACCCACCAGCATTGGGTGGGGTTATAATAATCTATTCATTCCGTTTGAAACACCTCGAAATATTCGTCTAAGACCCCATAAAGTATATATATACTTGATCATCTCGCTATCGAAATCACGATAGCGGTCGAACACGTAAAGCTAGTCGCTTGAAATTTTGCACAAATACTTAAAATTGATGTATGTCGTTAGGGATTGCAAATGGGCCATATCGTCTTAGAATGAGATATAGCTCCTATATAAACCGATCGCCCGATTTGAATTCGTTAGCCCCTGGAAGCCGCAACAACTGTGTTAAGTACGGTTCAAATCGGTCTATAACCTGATATAGCTTCCCACACAAACCGATATGCTGATTTGACTTCTTGAGCCCTTACAAGCCGCAATTTTTGTCCGATTTGTCTCAAATTTAGCATGTGGTGTTCTATTATAACTTCCAACAACTGTGTTAAGTACGGTTCAAATCGGTCTATAACCTGATATAGCTCCCCATATAAACCGATCTCCCGATTTGACTTCTAATTTGTGTCCGATTTGACTGAAATTTAGTATGTGGTGTTTCGTTATGAATTCCAATTACGGTTCATTATAACCTGATATAGCTCCCATACAAACCGATCTCCTGATTTGACTTCTTGATCTCCTGGAAGCCGTAATTTTTGCCCGATTTGGCGGAAATTTTGCATGTAATGTTCCTTTATGACTTTCAACAACTGTGCCAAGTACGGTTTAATGCGGTCTATAACCTGATATAGCTTCCCATATAAACCGATCTCCCGATTTGAATTCTTGTGCCCTTACAAGCCGTCATTTGTGTCCGATTTGGCTGAAATTTAGCATGTGGTGTTTCGTTATGAATTCCAACAACTGTGCCTATTACGGTCCAAATCGGTCTATAACCTGATGTAGCTTCCATATAAACCTATCTCTCGATTTGACTTTTTGAATCCTTACAAGCTGCAATTTTTGTCCGACTTGGCTGAAATTTTGCCTATTGTGTTCTGTTATGACTTCCAAAAACTGTGCCAAATACAGTCACCGGATTTGACTTCTTGAGCCCTTAAAAGCCTCGGTTTTCATCCGATTTGGCAGAAATTTGGCACAAAGACTTCGGTTCCGATCTTTAACATCCGTGCCGGGTATGATTCGAATCCGTTAATAAATCCCCCATACAAAACCCATTCGCGAATTTGACTTCTTGGGCCACTAGAAACATCTAATTTGGCTGAAAGATTTCTGCTATAACTTCCAACATCCACGCCAAGAATAATCCGATTTAGCCCCATGTTAACGGATATCCGTATTAGAATTCTTGAGCTTCCAGAGGCCTCAATTTTCACCTGATTTGGCTGAAATTTGACACAAGGACTCCTGCTATAGGCCACCGTAGCGCAGAGTAGTCCGCCTATAACGCTGAACACCTGGGCTCGAGTCCTGGCGAGAGCATCAGAAAAAATTATCAGCGGCGGTTTTCTCCTCCTAATGCTGGCAACATTTGTGAGGTACTATGCCATGTAAAACTTCTCTTCAAAGAGGTGTCGCACTATGGCACGCCGTTCGGACTCGGCTATAAAAAGGAGGCCATTTATCATTGAGCTTAAACTTGAATCTGACCGCACTCATTGATATGTGAGAAATTTGCTCCTGTTCCTTAGTGGAATGTGTTTAGTGTTTCCCAAACATCCCATTACGGAACAAATTAGGTGGAAATTAACTTCTCACAATATCAATTGAGTGCTGCCCGTTTCAAATTTAAGCTCAATGATAAGGGGACCTCCTGTTTAATGCCGAGTCCGAACGGCGCGCCATTGAAAAGTAACACCTCTTGGTTGAGAAGTTGTATATGGCACTTGGTGAGGGGATAACCACCGCTGAAAAATATTTTAAGGTGTTCTCGCCGGCAGGATTTGAACTCGGTCGTTTGGGCACGATAGGCGCGTATGCTAACCTATGCACCACGGTGGCTCCCCCTTAGTGGAATGTTCATGGGCAAAATTTGCTTTTTACTCCTGCTATAACTTCCAGTGTTTGTGCCAAGCATGATTTGAATCGCTATAGGCTACTATAGACTACTTGAGACCATAGCAGCCGCAACCAATTCCCAATTTGATTATTGTAAAATAATTCAAATACGAGCTGAGTAAATAAAGGCAAATTTTAGCGGAATGTATGGTGGCGGAATTCGGACGAAACTGAGTACGTTTTTACATGTTTTTTTCTTCATGTCGCTGAAAGTTGCCCCTTCGATATCTGTGCCTAGTAAGGACCAGATCGGACTATGTTTGGATATAGGATATAGCTGCCATATAGATCGATCTGCCGATTTTAGGCTGTTGACACATATAAAACTCATTAACTGCCAGATTTTGCTGATATTCGGAGCAATTCGTGGTGTTGGACTTCTCGCCATCCATTCAAGGTACTGACCCACCTGTGGTATAACCTAGGAAAGTTACTAGGTGACACCACAGGTGGGTCAGTATCCACCGTACTATTTAACAAGGCAACAAGATTGTCCTGGACGACACTCAGCTGCACTGCTTTGAGGAATGTATATAAGAACACCACTTATCATTGAGTTATAATTTAATATAAGATAACTCCATTTTTACTATCCTACCCCACTGTTCTCATTGTCGGCTCTAACGCCACTCAACCATCAATCTTCTACTTTAACTATTATGATAACTCATATGTTTAAGGGGAATATTTACGGTATGGTTGATGAATCTGCAGACAATGCATCCACAACTGCCCATAACGAAAAACACGATTTTCCACAAAATTTAATGGTAACATTTACACCTCATCCCAATGTTGAGTAGAAAATATTGAGAAGTTTGACTGGAAAACGTGTGGAAACGCATAACACAAGAAAAACTTAGAAAACTTTATATGGATGACGTTAAGCAAAAAATTAGACAATCTATTCATGTCTACATGCACAAAAGCTTTGATCAATGGTTTCCCAAGAAATGGTATTTAAGTCAAAGTATATTTAGATATAAATGCCTATAGAAAAAATCGATGCGAAAGCATTTTGAGATAATGAAAACAAGGTTTTAATGAAAGTGTGTAAGAGCTAAACAAAAAAATTTTTGCATTAAAATGATTTAGAAATCAGGTGAATATGCGAAGCAGTTTAAGGTAATTGGGTAAGAGATTGGTGTGTTATGGCGATCGAATACACCGAAAAAAGTTTACAAAATAAACATTATCATGCTAAATTCTGTGTAACTTTGATTGTGGGAAAATATATAAATTTCACCAAAATCGAGAAATACATGGTGTGATTGAGTATACATGGTGTCATCACTCCCCAGACTGCATCCATCTGTAGAAAACCACTGTGGTTGCATACTTAGGCAACTGGCGTCATTCGTTCGCCATGTACCCAAGACGTAGTCGGGTAAAATGCCTTTTTGTAGCATGTCCTCGGTCTCCGCTGCTTATGGTCGGGGGCTGCTTATTTTTCACACCTTACCTATAGACCGACCCACCGATTTGGGGTCATAGGCCCATAAAAGCCACATTTATTATCCGATTTTGATGAAATTTGAGTTGTGTTAGGCTAGTCGACATCCTTCTTCAATTTGGTGAAGATCGGTTCAGATTTGGATATAGATGTCATATAGACCGATATCTCGATTAAAGGTTTTGGACCCATAAAAGGCGCATTTATAGTCTGATGTCGCCGAAATTTGGGACAGTGAGTAAGGTTAGGCCCCTCGACATTTTTCTGCTACAATGCACAGATCGGTTCAGATTTTGATATAGCTACCATACAGACCGATCTCGCGATTTAAGATCTTAGGCCCATAAAAGGCGCATTTATTGCCCGATGTTGCCGAAATTTGGGACAGTGAGTAAAGTTAGGCCCCTCGACATTTTTCTGCTATAATGCACAGATCGGTTCAGATGTTGATATAGCTACCATATAGACCGATCTCTTGATTTAAAGTCTTAGGCCCATAAAAGCCGCATTTATAATCCGATGTCGCCGAAATTTTGGACAGTGAGTTGTTTCAGGCCAGTTGATATCCTCATTCAATTTGGTCCATATCGATTCAGATTTGGATGTAGCTGCCATATAGACCGATCTCTCGATTTAAGGTTTTGTACCCATAAAAGGCGCATATATTGCCCGATGTCGCCGAAATTCGGGGCAGTGAGTAAAGTTAGGCCCCTCGACATTTTTCTGCAATATAGCACATATCGATTCAGATTTGGATACACCTGCCATATAGACCGATCTCTCGATTTAAGGTCTTAGGCCCATAAAAGGCGCATTTATCATCCGATGTCGCCGAAATTTGGGACAGTCAGTTGTGTTAGTCCCTTCAATATTCTCCTGCAATTTGGCTCAGATCGGTGCAGATTTGGATATAGCTGCCATATAAGCCGATCTCTCGCTGTAAGGTTTTGGGCCCATAAAAGACGCATTTATTGTACGATTTGGCCGAAATTTGAGACAGTGAGTTGTGTTAGGCTTTTCGACAACGTTTTGCAATTTGGTCCAGATCGGTCCAGATTTGGATATAGCTGCCATATAGCCCAATCGCTCGATTTAAGGTTTTGGGCCCATAAAAGGCGCATTTATAATCCGATGTCGCCGAAATTTGGGACAGTCAGTTGTGTTAGTCCTTTCAATATTTTTTTTCAATTTGGCTCATATCGGTCCAGATTTGGATATAGCAGCCATATGGACCAATCGCATGATTTAAGGTTTTGGACCCATAAAAGGCGTATTTATAGTCCGATTTCGCCGAAATTTGGAACAGTGAGTTGTGTTAGATCCTTTGACAGCCCTCTTCAATTTATCCCAAATCGGTTCAGATTTGAATATAGCTGTCTTGTAGGCCGATTCCTCTATTTAAAGTCTTGGCCCCATAAAAGGCACATATATAATCCTATTTCGCTGAAATTTGATACAGTGACTTATGTTAGGCTTTTCGACATCCGTGACTTGTACTTATTAGGCCTCTCAATATCCTTGTCGAATTTGGTCTAAATCGGACCATATTTCGATAAAGCTTCTATGGGGGCATAAATTGTGCACTTTTCACCGGACTATGATGAAAGGTGGTTTACTTAAATATATACCCGAGGTGGTGGGTATCCAAAGTTCGGCCGGCTCAAACTTAACACCTCTTTACTTGTTTTATCAAAAATTTTAAATTTTTTTTCCTCAATTTTTGTTTTATAGAAAAGTTCCCAGAGTTTGATGTCACTCTTTTAAGATTTTTCCTCACAAGTTTAGGTGTACATTTGATATTTAAAGATTTTTTTGAGTGTTTCTATATACTGACAGCCTATGCTGTAGCAGCCTTAGACTTTGTTTTAGAAACAACTGTAAATTACACATGGCATAAAGCAACATTTTATATCTCTTATCAGATTTTGCAGATAACAGCTCTAATCAAGTCGCAAACAACTTTTGAAACAAAATACAAATTAAAATCATTATTCATCATATCCTTTCATCAGCAGTGTTAGTGCCATGAGTTTACCAATCACCTGCCAAGTTATATAGAAAAAAAAAAAATTCCAAAAATTGTCTCAATTGCAAATGATGTCTCTATTAACTCACTGCACTTACAGAAGTTTGTTATGAATTCCTTTTCAGAAATATTTCCATGTAATTCGCTACCGAGGTCATCAATCATGATAATCGATAAAGAAAATGTTTGGCTCTTGTAATTGTTGGACTCCTATGACTACTGTTATGGATTTGCATAGCTAACACACACAAAATTCATGTGATATCTCATCAGCATCATCATCATCATCTGGACTACATTGGCCATATTGGCTACTGGAATGCTGGCGCTGTCTGTCTATCTGTCTGGCAGGCTTTGAGTCTGGCCTCTTTTGCACTGACTGCACGCCAAGATTATTTTTTGTTGATAAATCATTATAAATCATTTGGCAAAAATGTAAAACAAAAATCAAAAAAAAAAAAGAGGATAATTCACAGCGGAACACTAGATGGCTATGTAAGCCAGCCACCCCCCCTCCATCACAGCTAGCACCACCCCAGCGCAATACAAATCATTATTTATTTCTAATTATGTGATTATTGTGGTCTTAATATATGATTTTCGGCACTGATATCTCAGCGCAAAGCATTATTCATTATGATCTCTTGACATGCAACATGCAATGTGGTTCATACACCGATTTGGCTGCTTTGATCGCTAAGCTGTGCATGGCCTGTGGATCTGGTCACCAGGCCAGGTGTTTATAACCTAATTTGGTTGGACATTAACAGCGATCGATTTGATATGTAGGAGATTTATGAATTCTGCCAAATAATACATTTAACAATGTGCTAACTATTGGCCCATTGCACTCCAACAAGTTGGGGGGTTGTCTATGGGACAAGGCTTAACATGTGAAAAACAAAAGTGTTCTTAACCTGCAACCTAGGGGCAGTAAAATTGGAAAAACGAGTATACAAGCAAATGTGAAAAATTCCAAAAATTCAAAATTTTCGATGCAAAGCGGCCAAAAAATGATTTTTTTCATTTGGAAAACTTAAAATGGTCATATCTCCTTAATTAAGCTTTGTAGAGTCCCTGAACGTCAGCTATGATGGAATACAAAAGCTGGAGATGCCAGTAAACACATCTGTCATCTGCAAACTTTGCCCATGAACTTTCCACTAAGGAACAGGGGCAAACTTCTCACAAATCAATGAGTGCAGTCCGATTCAAGTTTAAGCTCAATGATAAGGGGCCTCCTTTTTATAGCCGAGTCCGAACGGCGTGCGACACCTTTGTGGAGAGAAGTTTAACATGGCCTAGTACCTCACAAATGTTGCCTGCATTAGGAGGGGAAAACCACCGCTGAAAATGTTTTCTGATGGTCTTGCCAGGATTCGAACCCAGGCGTTAAGCATCATAGGCGGACATGCTAACCTCTGCGCTACGGTGGCCTCCGCTGTCATCACAGCAAGCAATAGGGACTAGGCACAACAAAGACTACAGCAGGTTATGAACAGAACTAGACATTGGTTGAAGTCTCACGGGCTTCAAGTGGCAATGCAAAGACTGAGTTACTCCTGCTCAAGAGGAAACACGTCTCCACAGAGATGGATACGCGGATAGAAGACGTCTTCTTACCCATTCGATACCAAATTGACGTTTACAGCTCAGTCGCTGTATGTGGCAATAAAAGCACCGAAGAGTACGGCCCAATTAGAGCGTTTAATGACAAACATCGGAGGACCTCTACCAGGAAAACGCAAGCCAATGATGGAGGCCTGCAATAATATTCTTTTATATGGAAACGAGATTTGGGGTATATCGCTACAGACCAGATGCAGGGCTAAGGGGCTGCTTTTGGTAAAGAGGATCGCCGCTCTAAGAGTTACGTTATCTTACCGAGCAGTACCTGAATCCGCAGTTCTTGTCATAGCCAGTGTTGAAGCCAGTTCAACAAAATAAATATTACAATTGAATTAAATGAATTAAATTACACTGAATTGCATATTTATTAAGTATCTCTAAGTTTACTTCCCATGGATTCACTTATTTTGGTCAACTTGGCAACCCTTTATCCATTCTATGCAAAAGGGCCAAAAGCTTTCACTCAAATGGATAAAGGGCGGCCATGTTAACCAAATTTCCAATTCGCCCTTTTTATAAAACTATGCGCTTTTACCTTTCTCGCACCGTCATCAAATCACTTGTGCAGCAGCAACTTAAGAAAGCGGTGAGGATTTGCGGATTACCAATAAATAATATCAATTGAAGTCTGACCTGTGGTGTTTTACTTTATCTGCTTTTTTTCCATGTTTTACACTTTGGGAGCAATACTATAATATACAGTCCACTTGCAGCTACATACTTGTTACCCAACTTGTACAGCCAGTATGGTGCCAAAAGACCTGCAGGCCCTAGATCGGATGAAAATATATCACGCCAAATTGAGCCCCCCAAAGGAGTCTGTATTGGAAGACATTGAACAAGGCGCTTTGAGCATTTGACAGTCAAGATGGAATAATAACCCGCGAGGGCAGTTCATCCATGATATTCAAAAAAGGATCGATAGAAGAAAGTCGACGTAATTTTTTATGTGACGCAGGATATAAGATACGGATACTTCTCCAACTAACTGCACATACTTACTTAAATTGGCTATGACAGAATATTCGTCCCATTAGCCGAATGTAGAATAGCGTTCTGAGCTCCTCGATCTTCTGCGCTACTTCTTAAATCTCTGACACCAAGTTTCAAGGTGTCTCTCACCACTTGTCTCTCAGGCTCTTGGTCACCCCGATTTGGGTGTACCACCGTGATCGCCTTTAAAATAATTTTTTGCTGGGGATTCTTCATCCATTCCAAAAACATGATCTATTTGTATTTTGATGCGTTAAACTATGCTATCATCGTCATACAGCTCATACATAGAGTGGTTTATACGACTCTTATATTTTCCTTCGTTCACGCAAACTTTTACGAAGGATTCCTCTCTCAAACACTCCAAATACTGCCTCATTTTCCTCCATTCACGCAAACTTTTACGAAGGATTTCTCTCTCAAAAACTCCCAATACTGTCTCATCTGTTGTCACAAGTAGTCATGCTTCGGAGCCATCCAACAGCATGGGTAGTATCAGTGTCTTGTACTCGTCTAGTGAAATTTTCGTCTGTCGTGAGGTGACCTTGTTGCTCAGCTGCTTGTTTAATCCAAAGTAGCATCTGTTAGCCAATATTATCTTTCGTTTTATTTCAAAACTGTTGTCGTTTGATTCGGCTACGGCGGCGTCGAAATAGATAATATTATTGACTATCTCAAAGTTGTAGTTCTCCACTTTCTCCATTTTCTTTATGTGCTAGGGTTTACGGGGCTTTGTGGGAGTTGATATCATCCACTTTGTCTTATCTCCATTTTCGGTGATTCTCTTTCGATAATTTCAAAGTCTGCATTGGCAGATGTCGATGTCGTCGGCATAGGTGAGTAGCATATGTTCTCTTGTGGGTATTGTGCCAGGCTTATTCACACCTGCTTCTCGTATGATCTTCTCCAGCTGGATATTATAGAGATTACACAATGGACTGTCTTCTTTTCCGAAACTTTGGTCTAGAACGTTTCGAAGAGGTTCTTTGCTATTAATAAATGAGAAGCGTGTATCAGCAAGCGTTATACTGCAAAGTCGTATCAGTTTTGAAGGGATACCAATGTCAGATATGGTCTGAAATACCTTTGAACCTATATGGATGATGAAGGCTACTTTGTATTCAAGGAAAAGATGGTAGATGTTGATTTATCCTTCTTGGATTTTTGCAAGATTTGGCGCTGTGTAAATATCTGGCCTATTTTGGTGGATTTACCAGATCGAAAGCCATGCTTATAGGGCCTAATTATTTAATTGTCTTTAGACTTTAATCTATCACACAGTATGCTCGATAGTATTTTGTGTCCAATGGGGAGGAGACTTATTCCTCCGTAGTTGGTATGGTGAGGTTTCAATCATCGAGCTATGTTTTCATAGCCAATTGGCGCAGACGAGCTTAAACTGTTCAGCCGGCAACTCATCGGCTCCTGCTGCCTTATTGTTTTTCAGCCCAATTACTGCTACGTGAAGCTCGTTTTGACTAGGTCGTACACATCCTCTACCCTCATCAGGAATTGTTTCTGCGGTACACTCATGACCACCATCATCGGATACCAGCAGAACGTTCACGAAAATAGTCCAAAAAATGATTTTCACTTGGAAAACTTAAAATGGCCTTTTCACTTAAACTAAGCCTCGTAGAGCAAAAGAGACCTAACTTCTGAGTCGTCTCCTGAGTATCCAACTCAATTGTTTCTACAGTCACATCAAGCCTCAACTGGTTGAGATCGTAGGATATACTGTAAGGCAAACGAATAATTAAATATAAACAAATTTGAACATTTATTTCATTTTAATTTGCATAAAGACACACTTGCTATTAAAAGTCGATTCAATTAAGTTATTAAAAACTATGGAGAAAAATTAATAAGTTTAATATCCCTGGGAGCAAATGTAAATATATATGGTAATTAATTAGACAATATCCGCTTACTGTTTTAATCACCTATGGGGTGATTACATAAATCAAATTGATGACATCGGTGATTCAGCTTATCCGTTATAAGTTACAGAACAGACAATTTATTTAAATTTCTGTTAAGAAGTTATAAGGGCAGACTTTTCCCTCATAGTCGTAAAATCCGATATAGATTAAGCTCATTAATAAGGGCCCATGAGCAAGGCGAGTATGAGATGTCAGGAAAAAATGTGGCACGGGCCTGGGAGCCCCCAAACGGACCTTCCCCCTCATCAAGCGAAATGATGCCGAATATAGACAATATGGCACTTAAATTAAATTTTTTGCAGAACACGGATTTGACAGAAAAAAGCAAAAAAGTACCAACCCCGGTTGTTCGGAAGGGGTCTTTTTAAATTTGTAGCCATATTTTGCGGAGAATTTACATAATTAATAAGAAAAGCGGAAAACCCTTTTTAAAAACTAATAATTGCTGTTTTTTAAATCGCGCAATTTTTTTATTTTTTAATTTTCATCTACGGCGCTATTTTCAAAAAAAAAAAAAAAAATAAAATAAAAGTGTGCTAAGTTCGGCCGGGCCGAATCTTATATACCCTCCACCATGGATCGCATTTGTCGAGTTCTTTTCCCGACATCTCTTCTTAGGCAAAAAAGGATATAAGAAAAGATTTGCTCTGCTATTAGAGCGATATCAAGATATGGTCCGGTTTGGACCACAATTAAATTATATGTTGGAGACCTGTGTAAAATGTCAGCCAATTCGAATAAGAATTGCGCCCTTTGGGGGCTCAAGAAGTAAAATAGAGAGAACGATTTCTATGGGAGCTGTATCGGGCAATAGACCGATTCAGACCATAATAAACACGTTTGTTGATGGTCATGAGAGGATCCGTCGATCCCAGATCGGTTTATATGGCAGCTATATCAGGTTATGAACCGATTTGAACCTTATTTGACACAGTTGTTGAAAGTAAAAATAAAATACGTCATGCAAAATTTCAGCCAAATCGGATAGGAATTGCTCCCTCTAGAAGCTCAAGAAGTCACATCCCCAGATCTGTTTATATGACAGCTATATCAGGTTATGGACCGATTTCAACCATACTTGGCACAGTTGTTGGATATCATAACGAAATACTTCGTGCAAAAATTCATTCAAATCGGATAAGAATTGTGCCCTCTAGAGGCTCAAGAAGTCAAGACCCAAGATCGGTTTATATGGCAGCCATATCAGATTTAAACCATACTTGGCACAGTTGTTGGGTATCATAACAAAACACGTCGTGCAAAATTTCAGGCAAATCGGATATTAATTGCGACCTCTAGAGGCTTAAGAAGTCAAGATCCCAGATCGGTTTATATGACAGCTATATCAGGTTATGAACCGATTTGACCTTTATTTGACACAGATGTTGGATATCATAACAAAACACGTCGTGCAAAATTTCATTCCAATCGGATAAGAATTGCGCACTCTAGAGGCTCAAGAAGTCAAGACCCCAGATCTGTTTATATGACAGCTATATCAGGTTATGAACCGATTTGAACCATACTTGGCACAGTTGTTGGATATCATAACACAACACGACGTGCAAAGTTTCATTCCAATCGGATAAGAATTGCGCACTCTAGAGGCTCAATAAGTCAAGACCCAAGATCGGTTTATATGGTAGTTACAAACAGAATGACGAAATTAGTATACCCCCCATGCTATGGTGGAGGGTATAAAAATAAATAAATAAATCACACCACTATATTAAAATATCCAGATACAAGAGTCCACACCAATTCTAGGGGATGATCTTGGGCTTACGACAAAAAATCGGTCTCCGCTATAGGAAGTTTTGAGGAATTGTCGGCAAATTATATGATCCCTTCAACCCTCCTCCACCAATGGTTTGGAGTATTCAAATTTGGAAAATATTAATACCCTAATGATGAATGATAATTCAGGGTAAATTTTTCAAAAATAGCCAGACCCGTGAGATTAGAAGATACTGACGACAATAAAAGTCCTAAAGGGGATCAAATCTGACTATACTTGGGCAACGATAGCAGTACATTTTTTTCACATAAATACATATTGTTCTAAAATTTTCAAAATGGGTTCAAAATTCTCACCGCCTCGGCAGCATAAGGATTGAATTTTTTGCTTTTTTTCACTACATTCATATTCTACATAAAATTTCCTTTAATTTGAGTACCATATTGCCTATATTCCGTAAACTTTCACTTGATAAGGGGGAAGGCTTGAGCCAAAAAAACGGACTTCATATTCGTGTTCCAGGGGTCAAATAATTGCATTTTTTTGCCATTTTCCCCGTAAAATTCACTTTTGCCATAAGTAAGAACGCATCAAGTTCGGCCGGGTTAAACTTTGGATAGCCACCACCTTCGAAATATAAATTTACCCCATTTCGTAAAAATCTAGTGAAAACATCGACTTTTATGGACCCATAGCAGCTGTATAGAAATAGGGTCAGAGCTGAACCAACCTCGGTACGGACGTCGAAAGGTCTAAATTTGACCGTCTAACACAAACCATGGTGCGAAATAAGGTTATAAATGCCCCTTTTATGGACCCAAGAATGAAAATCTGAAGACCTGGTTATACGGTAGCTATATCCAAACTTCGTCCGAATGAAAAGGGTCCTAACACAAAATTGATTGTGCCAAATTTCAGCGAAATCAAGCAATAAATGAGCTTTTTATGGGCCCAAGCCCCTAAGCTGAGTGATCGGTATATATATAGCACTTATGTATATCCCAATATAGTCCCATTTTGACCAATTCTCGGTACGGATGTCGAAGGGACAAACATGACTCTCTGTATCAAATTTTAGCGCTATTTTTTTTTTTTTGGTCCAAGACTTCAAATCAGGACGTCGGTACATATATATTCAAATAAATCTGATCCCGACCATAGTCGATTCGAATATCAAGAATCTGTTAATAGCTCGCTGTGCCAAATTTCAGCGAAATCAGCCCGAGACCTTGAAACGGGGGATCGGTATATATGACAGCTATTTTCTTCTTCTTATATATAAAAATCAAATTTTTGTTTGTCAGTTTGATTGTTTGTGTGTTCCTTATAGACTCAAAAACGGCTGAACCGATTTTCTTGAAATTTCCACAGACGTTGCATAATAATCCCGTGGTGAAAACGGGATACTACATTTTTTGATATCTGAAGGGGGAGGGGACCCTCCCCCTTACCCTAATTTTCAGAAACGCCAGATCTCGGAGATGGGTGGTGCGATTTAAGCAAAATTTTGTGTGCTCTCTTATAGTAACCTGAAAACAAAAATTTGATATCCAAATATCGGATGGGGTACCTGGGGGGGGCCGCCCCAATCCCCAAAACCTATATATATATATATATATATATAGACCAATCACAACAATATGGGACTCAAATGAAAGGTATTTATGATGAGAAAACGTATCTGATATCCAATTGTCGGATCACGTGTTTGGGAGATCACCCCAACCCCCAAAACACCCTTAAATCGGACATATTTACCCACCATGGCAATATGGGACTCAAATGAAGGGTATTTACGAGTAGAATACGAATTTGATATCCAAATGTGGGCATAAGTTTCTAGGGGTTCACCCCTTCCCCAAAACACCCCCCAAAAAGGACACCCCCCCAAAGAAGACAAATTTACGACCATAGCAATATGGGGCTCAAATGAAAGGTTTTTGGAAGTAAAGTACGAATCTGATATCAATGTTCGGGTAAAGTGTCTATGGGGCCACCGCATAGACACCACCCAAATAGGAAGTATTTGCCGACCGTTGCAATATAAGGCTCAAATAAGATGTAGTTTAGAGTAGAACACGAATCTGATACATATTTTCAAAGCCAAGTCACTGAGTCGCCGCACAAATCCCCCAAAACACCTTCCAAACCGGTCATGTTTGCCGACTATGGAAAAATGCTTTTTGCTCACCAAAACAATTTGGGTTCTCAAGACTGTGGAGCTCTATATGCATTCGGGCATATTTACCGACCATGTCAATGTTGAGATTTCATACCCACATTCGGGACCAATTTTCTGGGGGTCAACCACTTTCCCAAAATATCCCACAAACAGCAATTTTTTACTGACCATCGCAATATGGGGCCCAAATAAATGTATTTGGGAGTAGAATACGAATTTGATAACCGAATATAGGACCATGTATTTAGGGCATTACCCCTTCCCCAAAACACCCCCCAAAGGGGAACATTTTTTCATAATCTAACAACTCATTAATGGTCACATTGATGATAGTATAAAAATTCCAAGAAAAATTATTTAAATATTCATTTTGAATGAAATCTACACAAAACTGAAGCAACACCTGATAAACAAACTAAAAATGCAAATTTACCGACTTTTGCACGTTCTCACAATAAACATTGTTCGACAATTGATTTGCAATGAGTCACATCCGATGTGTGTTAATGGCATCTTAAGGAAAGAAAAGAAAACATGTTTCAATTAAAAATTAATTTTTTAACAAAGTGAAATTACGAGTAAAATCAATGAAATACTTATACAAACACGCTTATAAGGTAAGAAACAGAAATGGAAGACATTTTGCATTTAAACAAAACAAAGACAAAATATTGCTTAGCATAAGTTGAAAAGGTGAACTCAAGAAAAAAAGACAAACGAAATGGCAGTGTGATGGCATTAGTGTAGGTATTAGGTCAATAAAGCAAAACTCCAAAAAGGGTTAGAGTTCTCAATCCAAGCTGGTTTATAGAGCCCCTTATCTAACCTCAACCAAAGACATAGAGTCCCCAATATATTCGATACAATCGTGAAATATATCAAGTAAAAACGAGTTAAGTTCGGCCGAGCTAAATCTTATATACCCGCCAACATGGATCGCATGTGACAAGTTCTTTGAATGACTTTATAGACCGACTAGCTGGCCCGGGCCAGCTCTACTGCGCCTTCTAGATTTTACTTTATATGGAACACATACTAGATTTTACTTTATATGGAACAAAATTTTGCTTGGAAAATGTACTGTCGACAATTGAAGAGCTTTTAAACACTTGGTCCTGTATTTGGATATCAGATTCGTATTCTACACTCAAATACATTTTATTTGAGCCTCATATTGCTATGGTCGTAAATTTGTCACCTTTGGGGGATGGTTTTGGTGAAAGGCGGCCGCCCAAACACTTGGTCCCACATTTGGATACCAGATTCGTATTCTACTCGCAAATACCTTTCATTTGAGTCCCATATTACCATGGTCGGTAAATATGTCCAATTTGGGGTGTTTTGGGGCTTGGGTGGTCCCCCTAGCACTTGCTCCGACAATTGGATATCAGATACGTTTTCTTATCCTAAAAACCTTTCATTTGAGTCCCATATTGTCGTGATTGGTCTAAATATATGTTTGGTAGGTTTTAGGATGGGGCAGCCCCCCTAAATACCCCATCCGAAATTTGGATACCAAATTTTTATTTTTAGGGTACTATGTGAGAGCACACTAAATTTCGCTTAAATCGCACCACCCATCTCCGAGATTTGGCGTTTCTGAAAATTATGGTAAGGGGGAGGGTCCGCCCCCCCCCTTCAGATATCCAAAAATTTAGTCCCCTATTTTCACCACGGGATCACTATGGACCATCAGTAGAAATTTCAAGAAAATCGGTTCAGCTGTTTTTGAGTCTGTAAGGAACAAACAAACCTACAAATAAACACAAATTGATTATACCCCACACCACTACTGTAGTACAGGGTATTATAACTTAGTGAATTAGTTTGTAACACCCAAAAGGATGAGAGATATCCCCTTGATAAGTATACTGATCGACTCAGAATCATATTCTGATTCGATTTAGCTATGTCCGTCTGTCCGTCTGTCTGCCCGTCTGTCCATGTTCATTTGTGTACAAAGCACAGGTCGTAGTTTTCATCCGATCATCTTAAAATTTGGTACAGCCATGTTTTTCGGCCTAGAGACGAAGCCTATTGAAATTGGAAAAAATCAGTTCAGATCTGGATATAGCTCCCATATATATGTTCGTCTGATTTTCAGTAATAATGCAATAAAATGGTCATCTGTAACCCGATTTTCTCGAAAATTGGCAGGAGGGATTTTCTCTTGACTCTTAATATTACCGGTGAATTTCATGAAAATCGGTTGGGATTTAGATATAGCTCTCATATATATATATCGCCCGATTTTCACTCCTAAAGCCACTGCAAGCAGATTTATTGACCAATCTTGCCAAAATATTGCACAACGCTTTCCTCGACGATTACCACAATATACATAGAGTGTGGTCGAAATCGGTTCAGATTTGGATATAGCTCCCATATATATGTTCGTCCGATTTTCAGTAATACGGCAATAAAATGGTCATTTGTAACTCGATTTTCTCGAAAATTGGCAGGAGGGATTTCCTCTTGACTCTCAATATTACTGGTGAATTTCATGGAAATCGGTTCAGATTTAGATATAGCTCTCATATAAATATATCGCCCGATTTTAACTTCTAGAGTCACAGCAAGCGCATTTATTGACCAATCTTGCCAAAATATTGTACAACGCTTTCCACGACTACTACCACAATATACATAGAGTGTGGTCAAAATCGGTTCAGATTTAGGTATAGCTCTCATATATATTTTCGTCCGATTTTCATTAATAATGCAATAAAATGGTCATTTGTAACCCGATTTTCCCGAAAATTTGCAGGAGGGATTTTCTCTTGACTCTCAATATTACCGGTGAATTTCATGGAAATCGGTTCAGATTTAGATACAGCTCTCATATATATATCGCCCGATTTTAACTACTAGAGTCACAGCAAGCGCATTATTTACCAATCTTGCCAAAATTTTGCACAACGCTTTCCTCGACGTCTACTACATTATCTGAGAAGTTTTTCTCGAAATCGGTTCAGAAGTAGGTATAGCTCCCATGTATATGTTCGTCCGATTTTGGGTAATTTGCCATAATGTTGTCATTTGTCAACCGTAGTTTTTACAGTTTGAACATATTTGCTCGCCGAGGTCCATCAAAATTGGTTCAGACTTGGATATAGGTCCCACATTGTATTTATAGAGTAGGTGTAGGGTATTATACAGTCGGCACCGCCCGACTTTTGCCCTTCCTTACTGGTTTTTATATATAAGATTCGGTGTCCATATTGCAGAAATTAAGGATATTTGTATCTGGCTGT
The DNA here is from genome assembly GCF_963082655.1 of Stomoxys calcitrans. Taxonomy (NCBI): domain Eukaryota; kingdom Metazoa; phylum Arthropoda; class Insecta; order Diptera; family Muscidae; genus Stomoxys; species Stomoxys calcitrans. The sequence continues at coordinate 213,919,234 of NC_081553.1, forward strand.
ACGTCCGTTTGTTGTCATTTCCCCCATAGCCTTCAAAAATGAACGTAATGAGGTGACATTTTGCACAGATTCTTTCTTTTACCCATACGCCTATTAAGTTCTTGAAAGGACCGTTTTTGGATATATATATATATATATATATATATATAAATATAAAATTTGCTAAACCTCCATTCTGTGTACAAAAATCAATAACTTCTTATTACCAATTTCTACAATCCTCCTTACGATTACTACTACATCACTGCTGATAGCAGTAAGGGAGCTTTCATCCAACGCCATTATGACAAGTCATAAAAAAATCAATTTAAATTGTATAACATTACAGCAGATCTACACCTTAAACCACAACATCTGTAGGAATCTCATTGGGCATTTAGGAATTAAAATTTCCCAAGTCTCCAACCAACAAGGTGTTCAGTTTAATTGAAAATTTCATTTATATGTCTCATCAGTTCATATCTATCTGATTACAGTAAGACCACCCATTTGTGAGCAACAACAACATGATCATCATTTTCTAAGGCTTATATAGGCATCCAACTCATGCGCATTAGGTTTCATAGGTGATTTTTATGGGAAAACAGAACGAAAAACTGACAACAAGTCCTATTTAAGTCGGTGTCATTAAATTTTAGACGTTTTTTTTTTTTTGTAAGCCATCAAAGTTAGCCAACATTTGTAGCCACCATTGATGTCTTATATTTCTCTAATGCTGATGATGTTTGGCTTAAATGGCTAATGTTTGTTTTTTTTGGTAATAAAACAATTCGAAATTATCAGCAAAAGGCTACTCAAACTGTTTTTATATTGTGTTAGATTTACTTTTTTTCCCTAGCAACTGACGTGTCTTGGAAGCCCATCGTAAAAAAACGTTTTATATATATTTCATTACTTGTAAGACTCAAGTCAAATGAGGAGCAGAATTTAGTTAAGCAACATTTGGGAGATTTGTGTGAAACTAGGTTTCCATGAAGTGCGTGGAGAGCCAGTGAGTCATCACAATGGAGAAAGAAAGCGTGCTAAGTTCGGTCGGGACGAATCTTATATACCCTCCACCATGGATCGCATTTGTAGAGTTCTTTTCCCAGCATCTCTTCTTAGGGAAAAAAGGATATAAGAAAAGATTTGCTCTGCGATATCAAGATATGGTCCGGTTTGGACCACAATTAAATTATATGTTGGAGACCTGTGTAAAATGTCAGCCAATTCGAATAAGAATTGCGCCCTTTGGTAGCTCAAGACGTAAAATAGAGAGATCGATTTATATGGAAGCTGTATCGGGCTATAGACCGATTCAGACCATAATAAATACGTATGTTGACGGTCATGAGAGGATCCGTTGTACAAAATTTCAGGCAAATCGGATAATAATTGCGACCTCTAGAGGCTCAAGAAGTCAAGATCCCAAATCGGTTTATATGGCAGCTATATCAGGTTATGAACCGATTTGAACCTTATTTACCACAGTTGTTGAAAGTAAGAATAAAATACGTCATGCAAAATTTTAGCCAAATCGGATAGGAATTGCGCCCTCTAGAAGCTTAAGAAGTCAAGTCCCCAGATCGGCTTATATGACAGCTATATCAGGTTATAGACCGATTTGAACCATACTTGGCACAGTTGTTGGATATCATAACAATATACTTCGTGCAAAAATTCATTCAAATCGGATAAGAATTGCGCCCTCTAGAGGCTCAAGAAGTCAAGACCCAAGATCGGTTTATATGACAGCTATATGAGGTTATGAACCGATTTGAACCATACCTGGCACAGTTGTTGAATATCATAACAAAACACGTCGTGCGAAATTTCATTCCAATCGGATAAGAATTGCGCACTCTAGAGGCTCAAGAAGTCAAGACCCCAGATCGGTTTATATGGCAGCTATATCAGGTTATGAGCCGATTTGAACCATACTTGGCACAGTTGTTGGATATAATAACGAAACACGTCGTGCAAAATTTCATTCAAATCGGATAAGAATTGCGCCCTCTAGAGGCTCAAGAAGTCAAGACCCAAGATCGGTTTATATGATAGCTATATCAGGTCATGGACCGATTTGAACCATACTTAACACAGTTGTTGGATATCATAACAAAACATGTCGCGCAAAATCTCATTCCAATCGGATGAGAATTGTGCACTCTAGAGGCTCAAAAAGTCAAGACCCAAGATCGGTTTATATGACAGCTATATCAGGTAATTGACCGATTTGAACCATACTTAACGCAGTTGTTGGATATCATAACAAAACATGTCGTACAAAATTTCATTCCAATCGGATAAGAATTGCGCACTCTAGAGGCTCAAGAAGTCAAGACCCAAGATCGGTTTATATGGCAGCTATATCAAAACATGGACCGATATGACCCATTTACAATACCAACCGACCTACACTAATAAGAAGTATTTGTGCAAAATTTCAAGCGGCTAGCTTTACTCCTTCGGAAGATAGCGTGCTTTCGACAGACAGACGGACGGACGGACGGATGCACGGACGGACGGACAGACGGACGGACATGGCTAGATCGACATAAAATTTCACGACGATCAAGAATATATATACTTTATGGGTTCTCAGACGCATATTTATATATACAATTAACCTGATCTGAACCATATACAACATATATGTCGAAAAGCCTAACACAAGTCAATGTGTCCAATTTCAGTGATATCAGATTATAAATGCGCTTTTTATGGGGCCAAGGCTTTAAATCGAGTTATCGGTCTATATGGCAGCTATATGCAAATCTAGATCGATCGAGACCAAACTGCAGAAATATGTGGAGCGGTTTAACTTAACTCACTGTCCCAAATTTCGGCGACATCAGGCAATAAATGCGCCTTTAAGGGCCCAAGACCTTAAATCGAGAGATCGGTCTATATGCCAGCTATATTCAAATCTGGACCGATCTGTACCATATTGCAGAAAAATGTCAAGGGGCATAACTTAACGCACTATCCCAAATTTCGGCGACATCGGACAAAAAATGCGTTTTTCATGGCCCCAAAACGTGCCAGTATAGAGCTCAGATAAAATAAGAGAGTGAAAGAAGGCGCAGGGGAGCGGGCCTTGTCCAGCTAGTAACTGCCATATAAACCAATCTTGGATCTTGGCTTCTTGGCTTCTTGGTGGCCGAATTTATTGTCCGAGGTCGCCGAAATTTGCGACAGTGAGTTAAGTTAAGCTTCTCGGCATATTTCTACAATTTGGATTTGCATATAGCTGGCATATAGACCGATCTCTCGATTTTAGGTTTTTCGGCCCATAAAAGACGCATTTATTGTCCGATGTGGCCGAAATTTGGAACAGTGAGTTGTGTTAGGCCCTTCGACATTCTTCTTCAATTTAGCCCAGATCTAGATATAGCTGCCATATAGACCGAACTCTCGATAAGGGGTCTGAAGGCCAAAAAAACTTTATTTTTTAACCGATTTCGCTAAAATTTGAAACAGTAAGTAGTTTAAAGCTTCCCGACAATTGACCCAAATATGGTTCAGATCGGACTATATTTAGATATAGCTGTCATATAGACCGATCTCCCGATAAGGGGTCTGAAGGCCATAAAATCTTTATTTTTCGACCGATTTTACTGAAATTTGAAACAGTGAGTAATTTAAGTCCTCCCTACAACTGACCTAACTATGGTTCAGATTGGACTATATTTAGATATAGCTGCCATATAGGCCAATCTCCCGATAAGGGGTCTGAAGGCCATAAAAACTTTATTTTTTAACCGATTTCGCTGAAATTTGATACAGTGAGTAATTTAAGTCCTCCCGATAACTGACCTAAATATGGTTCAGATTGGACTATATTTAGATATAATTGCCATATAGGCCGATCTAATTCTACAAAATTGAATAGTGATATATACATTAGACCACTCATTGTCCGTGCCGAATTTGGGTGCTTAAGTTATCCAATTTTCACCGGATTATGACGAAATGGGATTTACACATATACCCGAGGTGGTGGGTATCCAAAGTTCGGCCCGCCCGAACTTAATGCCTTTTTACTTGTTAACATTATTTCTATTTCCTATAAAATTTTTCCTGCCATTGAATGATTTTATCTAGCTAAGCCTTAACTTTCGTGTCAATAATATTTAAATTAACCATGCGGCTTATATGAAACACTTATAAAAGCTATTAGAAAAAAGGCATTATTATTGAAATAGAGGTTTGACATGGCAAAAAAAGATTGAATGAGCGATGAATAGAAATCACAGCAAAAGATTGTGCAGCATAGCTTGAATTGCATGCAATTTTGCCCTCCCCCTAAGGGGAGTCCCAATAGCAAGAAACCTATAAAAAAAAAACAGCAAAAACTAAACGTTGCAAACACGAAATACACATTGGCGTGGGTTTGTTTATGTTTTTAATTAATTAATGTCGATTGAGCGAAGGAATGAACGAATGAATGAATGAAATTGAACGTTTTAATGAATGAAATGATAAAAAATTATGGACAGACTGTGTCTGCTAGTTCAATTCAGGGTGAGATATGATTTTCCTATTTGCTTGGTTATTTTTTTTCATTTTTTATTTAATCTCTCCATTGTCAATTGCATACGAGTAGCTCAAGAGTAGCTCAGAAGTAGCTTGCATTGTTTTGGCTTAAAAAATGCTATAGAGCTTAGCTTAAATATTCAGCTGCATATATTTTGCTTAAGATATTATTCCTTCTTTTTTTTTTTTGGTTTCAGCAAAACTAATACCATGAGACATTTTAATTGTATCCAACAGCATGTGTTTAATGTTAGCTTTGTAAATTGTTTTCTTTAATTTACCTTTAATTGTTTTGTTATTAGTTTGCGTTTTTTAAGAATTCATTTTAATTTGGCTTAATCGCCGTCAAATGAATAGGAAAATAATTTCATGTTTAACACACAAATTCATGTAGCCCAAACTATTGGAACGATGATGTAATTTGGCAATTGGCCATAGAAGCAAAAAACGCTGCTAAACTTGGTGGCACCGTGGTATGGCATGAATATGAAAAGCTTTATAGTGAGTTGAATTAAGGCAACAATACAAATGGCATTAGATGATTAAGGTAAAGTCGGTCAGTGCCGACTATATAATACTATACATCAGCCCTACAAGTGCATATTGGGCATTATCAAATTTGCTCTGCTATTAGAGCGATATCAAGATATGGTCCGGTTTGGACCACAATTAAATTATATGCTGGAGAGACCTGTGTAAAATGTCAGTCAATTCGAATAAGAATTGCGTCCTTTGGGGGGCCCACGAACTAAAATAGAGAGATTGATTTATATGGGAGCTGTATCGGGCTATAGACCGATTCAGATCATAATAAACACGTATGTTGATGGTCATGAGAGGATCTGTCGTATAAAAGTTCAGGCAAATCGGATAATAATTGCGACCTCTAGAGGCTCAAGAAGTCAAGATCCCAGATCGGTTTATATGGCAGCTATATCAGGGTATGAACCGATTTGAGCCATACCTGCACAGTTGTTGGATATCATAGCAAAATGCTTCGTGCAAAAATTCATTCAAATTGGATAAGAATTGCGCACTCTAGAGGCTCAAGAAGTCAAGACCCATGATCGGTTTATATGACAGCTATATCAGGTTATGAACCGATTTAAGCCATACCTGGCACAGTTGTTGAATATCATAACAAAACACGTCGTGCAAAATTTCATTCCAATCGGATAAGAATTGCGCACTCTAGAGGCTCAAGAAGTCAAGAACCAAGATCGGTTTATATGGCAGCTATATCAGGTTATGAACCGATTTAAGCCATACCTGGCACAGTTGTTGGATATCACTACAAAACACGTCGTGCAAAACTCCATTCCAATCGGATAAGAATTGCGCACTCTAGAGGCTCAAGAAGTCAAGACCCAAGATCGGTTTATATGGCAGCTATATCAGGTTATAAACCGATTTGAGCCATACCTGGCACAGTTGTTGGATATCATAGCAAAATGCTTCGTGCAAAAATTCATTCCAATCGTATAAGAATTGCGCACTCTAGAGGCTCAAGAAGTCAAGACCCAAGATCAGTTTATATGGTAGCTATATCAGGTTAAAAACCGATTTAAACCATACTTGGCACAGTTATTGGATATCATAACAAAACACGTCGTACAAAATCTCATTCCAATCGGATAAGAATTGCGCACTCTAGAGGCTCAAGAAGTCAAGTCCCCAGATCTGTTTATATGGCAGCTATATCAGGTTACGGACCGATTTCAACCATACTTGGCACAATTGTTGGATATAATAACAAAACACGTAGTGCAAAATTTCATTCCAATCGGATGAGAATTGCGCACTCTAGAGGCTCAAGAAGTCAAGACCCAAGATCGGTTTAAGTGGCAGCTATATCAGGTTATGGACCGATATGGCCCATTTCCAATACCAACCGACCTACTCTAATAAGAAGTATTTGTGCAAAATTTCAAGCGGCTAGCTTTATTGCTTCGAAAGTTAGCGTGCTTTCGACGGACGGACAGAGGGACAGACGGACGTACATGGCTAGATCGACATAAAATGTCGCGACGATCAAGAATATATACACTTTATGGGGTCTCAGACGAATATTTCGAGTAGTTACAAACAGAATGACAAAATTAGTATACCTCCCTCCTATGGTGGAGGATATAAAAATAAACCGATCTGAACCATATAAGACACGGATGTTGAGAAGCCTAACACAAGTCACTGTGTAAAATTTCAGTAAAATCGGATTATAAACGTGTTTTTTGTGGGGCCGAAACCTTAAATCGACAGATCGGTCTATATGACAGCGGTATTCAAATCTCGACCGATCTGAGCCAAATTAAAGAAGGATATCAAAGGACTTATAAAACTCGCTGTCCCAAATTTCAGTGATATTGGACAATAAATTGCTCTTTTTATGGGCCCAAAATTATAAATCGAGAGATCTGTCTGTATAGCAGCTATATCCAAATTTGAGCCGATCTGAGCCAAATTGAAGAAGAATGCCGAAGGGCTTAACAAGACTTACTATCCCAAATTTCGGCGACATCGGACAATAAATGCGCTTTTTATGGACCCAAAACCTTAAATCGAGAGATCGGTCTAAATAGCAGCTATATCCAAATCTGGACCGATCTGAGCCGAATTGAATAAGAATGTCGAAGGGCCTACCACAACTCACTGTCCCAAATTTCAGCAAAATCGGATAATAAATGTGGATTTTATGGGCCAAAGGCATTAAATCGGCGGGTCGGTTTATATGGCAGCTATATCCAAATCTAGACCGATCATGGCCAAATGGAAGAGGGCAATCGAGTGGCCTAACACAACTCAAAGTCCCAAATTTCAGCAAAATCAGATAATGAATGTGGCCTTTATGGGTCTAAGACCCTAAATCGGCGGATCGGTCTATATGGGGGCTATATCAAGATATAGTTCGATATAGCCCATCTTCGACCTTAATTTGGCCCAGATTGGTCCAGATTTGGATATAGCTGCTATATAGACCGATCTTTCGATTTAAGGTTATGGGGCCATAAAAAGCGCATTTTTAGTCCGATGTCGCCGAAATTTTGGGACAGTGAGTTGCGTTAGGCCCTTCGACATCTTTCTTAAATTTGGCCCATATCGGTCAAGATTTGAATATAGCTGCCATATAGACAGATCTCTCGATTTAAGGTTTTGGGGCCATAAAAGGCGCATTAATTGTCCGATGTCGCCGAAATTTGGGACAGTGAGTTAAGTTAAGGCCTTCGACATACTTCTTCAATTTGGCCCAGATCGGTCAAGATTTGAATATAGCTGTCATATAGACCGGTCTCTCGATTTAAGGTTTTGGGCCCATAAAAGACGCATTTATTGTCCGATTTTGACGAAATTTGGGACAGTGAGTTAAGTTAAGGCCTTCGACATACTTCTTCAATTTGGCCTATATCGGACAAGATTTGAATATAGCTGTTATAGAGACCGATCTCTCAGTTTAAGGTTTTGGGGCCATAAAAGGCGCATTTATTTTCCGATGTCGCCGAAATTTTGGAAAGCGAGTTGTGTTAGACTAGTCGACATCATACTTCAATTTGGCCCAGATAGGTCAAGATTTGAATATAGCTGTCATATAGACCGGTCTCTCGATTTAAGGTTTTGGGCCCATAAAAGACGCATTTATTGTCCGATTTTGACGAAATTTGGGACAGTGAGTTGCGTTAGGCCCTTCGACATCTTTCTTAAATTTGGCCCATATCGGTACAGATTTGAATATAGCTGCCATATAGACCGATCTCTAGATTTAAGGTTTTGGGCCCATAAAAAGGGCATTTATTGTCTGATGTCGCCGAAATTTAGGACAGTGAGTTGTGTTAGGCTAGTCGACATATTTCTGCAATATGGCACAGATCGGTCCAGATTTGGATATAGCTGCCATATAGCCTTATCTCTCGATTTAAGGTTTTGGGGTCCATAAAAAACGCATTTATTGTCTGATGTCGCCGAAATTTGGGACAGTGAATTGTGTTAGGCTAGTCGACATATTTCTGCAATATGGCACAGATCGGTCCAGATTTGGATATAGCTGCCATATAGACCGATCTCTCGACTACAGGTTTTGGGCCCATAAAAAGCGCATTTATTGTCCGATGTTTTTTTTATTTTGGCCAGATCGGTTCCGATTTGGGTATAGACCGATCTCCCGATCTAAAATCTTGGCCCCATAAAAGGCACATTTATAATCCGATTTTCCTGAAATTTAACACAGTGTCTTATGTTAGGCGTTTTTACATCCATGTGTATATGATTGAGATCGGTTTGTATACCAAAAAGAACAATATTTTGTTATACAAAATTGAACAATGACTTGTACTTATTAGACCTCCCAATATCCATGTCAAATTTGGTCCAAATCGGACCGTATTTCGATAAAGGTGCTTTGGGGGCATAAATTATGCATTTTTCAATGGATTATGACGAAAGGTGGTTTACACATATATCCGAGGTGGTGGGTATCCAAAGGTCGGCCCGGCCGAACTTAATGCCCGGCCGAAAAAATGGTCAAATCTATATTTCAATGAAAAATTTTCTAGAAAAACTAATTCTTTAGAATTTTTATTTTTTTAATTTTCTATAGCGTATCGTTTATCATTTCCCTATATTACCCTCACCATATTGCTGTGCACTGCCTTAAACAAATATTTGTAAATTATTTAATTGTTTTGCATTTGCAGTTTTGTCAAAATGTGGATTTGTAGTCCTCCGCAGTTGGCCCCAACGGAGCAGTTAATAATGTTTGTGCATAGGCTGTGGGGCAGAATGGAAAAATTGCAAATTGCCAGCGCAAGTTCGTTCGAGTAATAATGGTACGTTTTTCGTTTTAATTAATTGGACGTTTAACAGAAATACAATTAATTGATTTAAGTAAAGTAAAGTGTGGAGGAGAAACAAAAAAAAAAATAGAAAACTTGGTTACCTGCAGCAGACTGGAAAATTGTGTGACAGATAAATGCGATAATATGTCAGGCGTTTGATATGGTCAAGAGGGGGAGGAGAATTGGACTAATCGGGTAGCTTTTGCAGACAGGATTACAGGCGGTCAGAAAAATGAACAGATAGACAGACAGTTAGAAAAATTAGCAGATTAAGAGGGGGACAGACAGATTGACAAATGAATGGAAAGATAAAGGACAAATAACAGGTAGACTGACATTATGAAAGGTGGCAACAATGTTACGCTTTCAACTGTTTTTTTTTTGCCATATAATTTTATATAAAACCACGTTGCAGAGTGCCTTAAACCATCAGAAAAATTCGAAATAAATTTTTTTCGGTATTATTCAGGGGAGAAATGGGAATATAATGTTTTTATACCCTTCACCGAAGGATGGGGGTATATTAATTTTGTCATTCCTTTTGCAACACATCGAAATATCCATATCCGACCCTATAATGTATATATATTCTTGATCACCGTAAAAGTCTAAGACGATCTAGCCATGTCCGTCCGTCTGTATGTTGAAATCACGCTACAGTCTTTAAAAAAAGAAATATAGAGCTGAAATTTTGCACAGATTCTTTTTTTTTTGTCCATAAGCAGGTTAAGTTTGAAGATAGGCTATATCGGACTATATCTTCATATTGACCCCATATAGACCGGTCTGCCGATTTAGGGTCTTAGGACCATAAAAGCCACATTTATTATTAGATTTTGCTGAAATTTGGGACAGTGAGTTGTGTTCGACATCTCTCTCGAATTTGGCCCAGATCGGTTCAGATTTGGATATAGCTGCCATATAGACCGACCTCCGATTTTGGGTCTTAGGCCGATAAAAGCCACATTTATTCTCCGATTTTGCTAAAATTTGAGATTGTGAGTTGTCTTAGACCCTTTGATATTCATCGTGAATTTGGCCCAGTTCTGTCCTGATTTGGATATAGCTGCCATATAGACCGATCCGTCGATTTAGGGTCTTAGGCCCATAAAAGCCACGTTTATTATTCGATTTTGATGAATTTTGGGATAGTGAGTTTTCTTAGGCCCCTGGATACCTTTCTCCAATTTGGCCCTGATCGGTTTAGATTTGGATATAGCTGCCATATAGATCGATTTCTCGATTTAAGGTTTTGAGCCCATAAAAGGCGCATTTAATGTCCGATAACGCCGAAATTTGGTACAGTGAGTTTTGTTAGAACCTTCGACATCCTTCTTCAATTTGGTCTATATCGGTCCAGATTTGAATATAGCTGCCATATAGACCGATCTCTCGATTTAAGGTTTTTGGGCCCATAAAAGGCGAATTTATTGTCGCCGAAATTTGGTACAGTGAGTTTAGTTAGAACCTTCGACATCCTTCTTCAATTTGGCCCATATCGGTCCAGATTTGGATATAGCTGCTATATAGACCGATCTCTCGATTTAAGGGTTTGGACCCATATAAGGCGCACTTATTGTGCGATGTCGCCGAAACGTGGGACAGCGAGTTGTGTTAAACCCTTCGACATTATTCTTCAATTTGGCTCAGATCAGTCCAGATTTGGATATAGCTGCCATATAGACCGATCTCTCGATTTAAGGTTTTGGGCCCATAAAAGGCGCATTTATTGTCCGATGCCGCCGAAATTTGGGACAGTGAGTTGTGTTAGGCCAGTCGACTTCCATCTTCAATTTGGCTCAGATCAGTCCAGATTTTGATATAGCTGCTATATAGACCGATCTCTTGATTTAAGGTTTTGGGCCCATAAAAGGCGCATTTATTGTCCGATGTCGCCGAAATTTGGGACAGTGAGTTGTGTCAGGACCTTCGACATCATTCTTCAAATTGGCCCATATCGGTTCAGATTTGAATATAGGCGTATTTCCGATATAGCTGCTATGGGGCATTAGGTATACATTTTTCACCGGATTTTGACGAAGCGTGGTTTTCATATATACGCGAGGTGGTGGCTATCTAAAGTTCGGACCAGGCAGAACTTAACGCCTTTTTAATTGTTTTTTTTTATTTGACACATATTAAACGGCACATTTTATTGCAGTTCTCTCGTGATGCATATACCAACCAGAGGCGCTTACCCATTTATCACGATAACGCCTGTCAATTATCACAAATTTGTAACAACTATTACTGTTTGTTAGACTTCAGATGATTTCATACCGCCGCAATCCAGCAGACTCGGTGAACAGAAATAAAATAAAAAATCACTGTCTGGAGTCAAACAGAAAGTGAATATCTCCCAATGAAATCTTAACAACTATTGTCGTGACTTGATAATAACATCCAACAACGACCAAATTAATCAACACTTTACCGCAATGGTGATGACTAATAAGTCGGCATCATTAACTTTGTTAGAGGAAACATTCAACATTTAAAGTTTTCAATATCAAGTGGGTAAAACGTTTAAAAACAAGACTACACTTGGGAGGGATTATATTGTCAGAGTGGAAGAAGATGCTTCAGTCATTTGAAAAGGTAACTGAGGGTTTACATAAACATCGAAGACCAAGACTCCGATGTAAAGGTAAACTTTGCAAACTTGATGTCAGAAATGGGAGGATTTAACAAGCCCTTTGAGATATACACTCGGTTCCAGCAGAGAAAGTGATTAAGTACGACATTGTTCTGTTTGATTACATTAATCCATAACAGATTTTCAAGTTCATTTAAAAAAAAATTCCACTAAGTTGGTTCATGTCTGGTATTGTGTCCCCACTTAAGAACCCGCGCCTGTAAGCTGGGCATTGACATAGAAAATAAGCCGGGCATTGACATCAAAATTGTGTCCCCACTTAAGTACCCGCGCCTGTAAGCCGGGCATTGACATAGAAAATCATATTCCCCGCAAGCCGTATATATTGGGTTGTCCAAAAAGTAATTGCGGATTTTTTTAAAAGAAAGTAAATGCATTTTTAATAAAACTTAGAATGAACTTTAATCAAATATACTTTTTTACACTTTTTTTCTAAAGCAAGCTAAAAGTAACAGCTGATAACTGACAGAAGAAAGAATGCAATTACAGAGTCACAAGCCGTTGAAAAAATTTGTCAACGCCGACTATATGAAAAATCCGCAATTACTTTTTGGGTAACCCAATATATGCTATCACTTGCTGCATCGATTTTGCATAAGCGAGGTCGTATTCCTATTTGCCTACTACTATTTCCTTTCAGTAATAGCGTCGTTTTCTCATGAACCGTATCTTCTCATAGAATTTTCCTCGTTCTAGCGACAGTTTTGCTGTTCCACAGTGTGTTGATCGACCACGCCCTTAACTCGGACTGCGTCGACAATAAGACTTCGGGTTAACCAAATTTATTGACGGCAATCCTCTGACCTTCTCGTCCGCTCTTTCATTCTCATTGTCTCCACCGTGATCCGGCACCGAAAGGATGCGGATTGTGCCATTCTCAGAGAAGGCGTGAATCTCATGTTCCTGTTATTGCCCTGATGGCCTGTTTACTGTCCGTAAAGATATTCACACTCGATGTCCTTGCATTAACACCACACACAACCTCACGCATTACTTGATCGCCCGGATCTCCGCCTGCGGGACCGCATTATGGTCAGGCAGTCTAAAACAGATCTCAGTCCCTGGGTTCTCAATGTAGGCCCTCAGTTCCACTCTGTCCTCTAGATTTGATCCATCTGTAAAGCACGATCTCCCAGATGGCAATACCAGAGTTCTGATAATCCAAGACCAAGCAGTGTCTCGCACTCGACCTCAAGTGTTATCTAAGGTATCCGATAGGAAACCTCTTCTAATCCATCCGGGTTCCCTATCGTTGCCTCGATTTTACCACAATGGTATGAGCTGCTCCTATCCTCTAACTTCTCTCTCACTGCCTTAAATCTCATAGCCGCAGTGGCTACCTCACACTTAATCTGTATGTCAATGGGTCGTATATCTAGAATAGACTCCAGTGCCCTAGTGGGCGTGGTCCTAATCGCTCCGCCTATCTCTGAAACTGTTGTATTATCCTAAAGTTGCACTTTTCTCCATTGCAGTCTACCAAACTACTGAGGCGTAAGTAAGTATTGGTCTAATCACGCTCCTGTAGAGCCAGTGGACTATCGTCGGATTCAGGCCCCATTTCGAGCCTACGGCCCGTCTACTTAGGGCCTAATATCTGTGAGTTTTCTCAGTACGCTCCATAATGTGGCACTTCCAATTAAGTTTTCTATCCCAGATCTAGTCTAAGTATTTGATTTCATCAAATATCCAAATCGTTGTACTGAGGAAATGTGGTGCATCAAATTGACCCATCTTCGGCTTTCTCGTGAACAGGCAGATTTCACTCTTGCATGGGTTAACATATAAACCCCTGGGTCAAGCCCAGTCATATGCCAATGTGCATTGAAGGATTCTTTTATTTTATGCACAACCTCGTGCTGCGCAGTCTCTTCTGACCTTCCCATAGGCATGCTGTTTGTATTTGAACAATTCATTGGACTCTAATCATGGTATCCACAATAATTTCCAAAGGATTTCAGGAGAAATGACGAAAGGCTTATTGGTCTGTAGGCCTTTAGTGTCGCATAACTTGCCTTGACGGGCATGTGTTTTAAATACCACCCTTGTATCCTGCCAGGCTTTTGGAGCAAGTGCTAGGTACGCTATGAAAATATTGACCAGATGGGGCGCCCGATAGTCGGCCTCCTTCCGTAGTAATGCCGGATAAATTCCATCAGGCCTGGTGGACTTAAATGATCTGAAGCTTTTCAAGCCTTCCTTTACCATAAATTCTGTAATGATAAGCCTTCGATCAATCTCATTATTCCAAAATTGCAGTGTCTCCGTGAGTCCCGTTGTGGAAAACTCGTTTTCATCAAAAGCCACGACATGTCCTCCGTTGTCTCTGCTCTCACTCCCATATCGTCTACTAAAGTTTCTCCCCGGTCATCCAGGGATTTTCTTGGGTTGATTTCCTTTCTCGAAGAGGACAACTATCGAAGGACGCCACCAGTGCAGTCGTAATCCTGTTGACATTTTCCTTAATCTCTTCTATTGGGTTGCCCAAAAAGTAATTGCGGATTTTTTAAAAGAAAGTAAATGCATTTTTAATAAAACTTAGAATGAACTTTAATCAAATATACTTTTTTTCTAAAGCAAGCTAAAAGTAACAGCTGATAACTGACTGAAGAAAGAATGCAATTACAGAGTCACAAGCTGTGAAAAAATTTGTCAACGCCGACTATATGAAAAATCCGCAATTACTTTTTGGGCAACCCAAGATTGGACAATCTAAATTATCTTGCCCAAGTCTTCTTCTAAGTAGCCTTCCGAATTTTGTCCAGTTGGTTTTCAACTTATTCCGGAAGTTTATCGGATTCGGCGCTGGCCGTGCTGTTCTAAACCTAATGCAACGATGGTCGCAGGCCCTCCAATCCTGAATTTCATCGATTAGATTTTCTGAACATATCGTCACATCTAAAACCTCAATCCCTAATCCTGTTAACATAAAGTAGCGGTGTTACCAATATTAAGTGATGGTCTGAGAAGGAATGCTCCATGGAGACCCTCCAATCCTGAACCGCATCGATTAGATTTTCCGAACCTATTGTCATATCTAAACCTTCTCCCAATATTAAGTGTCATTAGCTCGTTAGTATTCAAGAACTCTGCCAGGGTTTGGCCCCACTTATTAGTGTTGGTGCTACCCCACGAAATGTGGTGAGAGTTCGCATCGCACCCTATTAGCACCTCGTTTCCTGTCTGTTTTGCTTTCCTCACCAGTCGTTGCAGCTCCGACGTGGTTGGCGGTGTCGAAGGCAGATAAAGTGATGCCAGGTATGCTCCATCGTATCCCTGTCTCACCACTGCTGCATCCGACGTTGACAACTCTGGGGAAAATATAAAATTCAAATTTTTATGACAAATAACGCAGGTCCTCGGACGAATGCCAGTGTTAGCATAGAGTAATTGGTAGTTGATATGGTTCAGTCCAGAAACTTTGTTCCGTCCATGGGTCCTGAATTTTCTCAATCAGAGGGTGTGAAGCAGTCTCGCTCCGATGGAGGTTTATCTGGATTACATCAATCCTTGGTCCTCCAGTCAATGGGCATCTTGGGGGTAGGTGATGATCTCATCATCTGCTCCCTGTCACTGCACTGCCTGATGTCATCGTTTTAGATTCTTTGCCTATCCTTTTTTCCGACTCTTTATAAAGTCGATAATAGTTCCATCGTCGGGTCCCTGTTCGTTGCAATGCTTGGATCTTTGCCTATCTTAGTCTTCTAAATCTTAAGTAAATGGGCTTCTTGAGAGTAGGTGATGCTACCATCATCCGCTTCCTGATCGTTAGGCTGAAATGAGACTTCTGTCGCTGCACTGCCTAATGTTTCAATATTAGGATCTTTACCTATCCCAGTATTCCGAATCTTGAAGTCGGTGATGGGTCCGTCGTCGGGTCCCTGTTTGTTAGGCTGTGTTGGATCTCTCGCCACTGCACTGCGGGATATTTTAGTATTAGGATCTTTGCTTACCCTAGCCTTTCCAATATTGAGGGAGGCCGTGATTGTCTCGTTGTCAGCCCCCTGTTTGTTGGGCGGTATTGAGTCACCTGCCACTGCACGGCCTGATGTTTTAAAAATGAGAATTTGTGCCTCTCTTAGTCTTTGCAATCTTGAAGAAGACAGCTTAGCTCCTGTAGTAGCCTTTAGTCTTAGCCAAACTCGTCACGGAGACTTGGTCAATGCCAACTAAAAGGAGAGTTCCTTCCTCCTTCTCCTCCCTGTGGAAGACCTTCCATGGATGTTAGCGATTTAGTTATAACAACAAATTCTGTTTAGTATTTCATCAACACATCACTCACATCTTTATGGAACATTGTAATTATTTACAACAAGCTTTCATACACAACAGTCCATGGTGTATTCCAAATCAGAGATTTAGCACGAGCCATAATAAAACCAAGCCACTACTCAACAACTCTGTGACGGATGCTGATTCGAATGCGAGAAACTGAAATTGAAACAATCTGATCGCATGCATGATGGAGTCATTAGCAGTCGTCCAAGCGGCCAAGTAATGGCAGCTAAACAATGAACAAATGCATGCAACAAAAAGTCAAATCAATGGCAGCTTTTCACTCCCTCCCAGTAATCGAGAAGCCAGCAGCAGTAGCAGCAGCAGTTTGCCAGCAGCATTATAATGAACTCAAGCTGAAACGAACAATCGAAATATTTATTCCATCCAAATACATGGCAGTACGTACGAATGAATGTTCTACGATACAATTGTCTCTCTGGCAGTCATAGGCGTCGGAGTTGAAGTGCCTGGGGAAGTAGTTAGTAGTCGCCAAAATTACGCTTCAAGTCACTCAATATGTCAAATCGATACCCAGAGATGGCTTATAAACCAATTTTCCCTGTCGATTTCTTGAGAATAATATGTGAAAATTTGTATTAGAGTTTAGTAGGCCACCGTAGCGCAGAGGTTAGCATGTCCGCCTATGATGCTGAACGGCTGGGTGTGAACCCTGGCGAGAGCATCAGAAAAAAATGTTCAACGGTGGTTTTCCCCTCCTAATACTGACAACATTTGTGAGGTACTATGCTATGTAAAACTTGTCTCCACAGAGGTGTCGCACTGTGGCACTCCGTTCGACCTCGACTATAAAAAGGAGGCCCCTTATCATTGACCTTAAACTTGAATTGGACTGCACTCATTGATATGTGAGAAGTTTGCCCCTGCTCCTTAGTGGAATGTTCATGGGCAAAATTTGCATTAGCAAGAGTGGGTACAGGGTACAGCTTCAGAAGGCCACCAAGGCGCATGTCTGATCATGACGCTGAACGCCTGGTTTCAAACTCGGTTGAGAACATCTGAACAAATTTTTTTAGCGATGGCTACCGCCTCCTTATGCTGCCGAAATGTGTGAGGTACTTTGCCATGTAAAAACTTCTTTCCACAGAGGTGTCGCTATGCGGCACGCCTTTCGGTCTAGGCTATAAAAAGGAAGCCCCTTATCATTGAGCTTAAACTTTAACCGGACTACACTCATTGATATGAGGGAACATTCCATTAAGCAACAGAGGGTACGCTTAATGGAATGTTTATGAGAAATTTAGTACTTAGATCTGTAAACAGAGATAGCCACCTTATAAAGCATACCCACCACCATAGGACGGGGGTATACTAACCTAGTCATTCCATTTGTAACACCTCGAAATATTGATCCGCGACCCCATAAAGTATTTATATTCTGGATCGTCTCGACGCTCTGAATCGACCTAGCCATCTCCGTCCGTCTGTCCGCCTGTCCGCCTTTGTGTTTAAATTACGCTACAGCCTTTAAAAATAGAGATATTGAGCTGAAATTTTGCACAGATTCCTTTTTTTTTGTCCATAAGCAGGTTAAGTTCGAAGATGGGCTATATAGGACTATATCTGGATATAGCCCCCGTATAGACCGATCCGCCGATTTAGGGTCTTAGGCCCATAAAAGCTACATTTATTATCCGATTTTGCTAAAATTTGGCACAGTGAGTTGTGTTGGGCCAGTCAATATGCTTATTCAATTTGGCCCCGATGGGTCCAAATTTGGATATAGCAGTCATATGGACCGACCTCTCGATTTAAGGTCTAAGAACCATAAAAGGCACATTTATTGTCCGATTTTGCAGAAATTTGGAACACTGAGTTTTATTAGGCATCTCGACATCTTTCTGAAATTTGACCTAGATCGGTTCAGATTTGGATAGAGCTGTCATATACACCGATCTCTCGATTTAGGGTCTTGGGCGAATTTTTGGTCCGATTTTGCCAAAATTTGGGACAGTGAGTTTTGTTAGGCATCTCGACATCTTTCTGAAATTTGACCTAGATCGGTTCAGATTTGGATAGA
This sequence comes from Stomoxys calcitrans, assembly GCF_963082655.1. Taxonomy (NCBI): domain Eukaryota; kingdom Metazoa; phylum Arthropoda; class Insecta; order Diptera; family Muscidae; genus Stomoxys; species Stomoxys calcitrans. The sequence continues at coordinate 213,937,550 of NC_081553.1, forward strand.
GCTGTCATATAGACCGATCTATCGATTTAGGGTCTTAGGCCCATAAAAGCCATATATATATCCGATTTTGCTGAAATTTGGCACAGTGAGTTGTGTTAAACCAGTCAATATCCTTCTAAAATTTGACCTAGATCGGTCCAGATTTGGATATAGCTGCCATATAGACCGATCTCTCGATTTAAGGTCTTGGGGCCATAAATGGCGCATTTTTTGACCGATTTTGCCAAAATTTGGGACAGTGAGTTTTGTTAGGCATCTTGACATCTTTTTGAAATTTGACCTAGATCGGTCAAGATTTGTATATAGCTGCCATATAGTACGATCTCTCGATTTAAGGTTTTGGGCCTATAAAAGACGCATTTATTGTCCGATGTCGCCGAAATTTGGGACAGTAAGTTGTGATAGGCTCTTCGACATTCTTCTTCATTTTGGCCAAAATCGGTTGAGATTTGGATATAGCTGTCATATAGACCGATCTCTCGATTTAGGGTCTTAGGCTCATAAAAGCCATATTTATTGTCCGATTATGCTGAAATTTGGGAGAGTGAGTTGTGTTAGGCCCTTCCACACTTTTCTGCAATTTGACCTAGATCGGTCCAGATTTGGATATAGCTGCTATATAGACCAATCACTCGATTTAGATCTTGAGCACATAAAAAGCGCATTTATTGTCCGATGTCGCCGAATTTTTCGACAGTGAGTTGTGTTAGGCCCCTCGACATCTTTCTTCAATTTGACCTAGATCGGTCCAGATTTGGATATAGCTGCCATATAGATCGATCTCTTGATTTAAGATTTTGGGCCCATAACTGGCGCATTTATTGTCCGATGTCGCCGAAATTTGCGACAGTGAGTTGTGTAAGGACCCTCGACATTTTACTGCAATTTGATCTAGATCGGTCCAGATTTGATTATAGCTGCCATATAGACCGATCTCTCGATTTCGCCGAAATTTGGGACAATGAGTTGTGTTAGGCTCCTCGTCATCTTTTTTCAATTTGGCCAATAGTTAGGCCCTTCGACACTATTCTTCAATTTGACCTAGATCGGTCCCGATTTGGATATAGCTGCCATATAGACCTATCTCACGATTTAAGATTTTGAGCCCATAATTGGCGCAATTATTGTCCGATTTTGCCAAAATTTGGGACAGTGAGTTGTGTTATTTTATTTATTTTTTTTTATTTATTTGATAAAAATGTAATGATAGTACAACAAGCATTACTTATAAATTACAGTACTATCCGATATATGTCAATAACTAATAGTTTCACAAAAATAATACTATTACATAGGTATTTAAGTATAAACAAAGAAATTAATGATTAAAGAATTATACAGAAGATAAATAATTATTAGTGTAATTTGATGTATATATTAATAAATGTGAGCTAATATTTAAAGGGTCAAAATTAAATTACTTCCTAAGTGAGATGATGTTTTAGCTTAAGTTTAAAGTTCTTTTCATTAGGACTATTTCTTAAATTGATTGGGAGGGCGTTCCAGAGACGAATGGTGTAAACAAAAAATTGTCTGTCACATACCAAGTAGTTACTTTGCAGTGGAACCATGCAATTGGTTCGAGAAGATCGTGAGATTTCCAACCGGTCGTAAAGATATTTGGGTTCATGTGTATAAATTAAGCGATGCATGAAAGTCAGTGCACGAAATTTCAAAAAATTTTCAAATTCCATCCCATAAAACTGTCTAGAAGCCGATGATATACTATCCGCACGTCTGATACTATAAACAAATCGTGTAATGTCATTCGAAACTACTTTTAATTTACGCTTATGTACGTAGTCACATTCTGCGTATATCTCACAACAATACAAAAGTTTAGGTAGTAAATAGGCATGAGCAATTGCGTGACGCACACTGAATGGAATATATTGGTGAATAGACCAAAGAGTCCGTAACATACCATAAATCTGTCCTATAGCCAACTCAATATGCCTATTCCAGGACAGAGTATTGTCAAATAATACCCCTAAATTCCTTGCAGTCTGCACATACTCTATGGTCTTGTCACCTAAGGCAAGCCTAGGCAAAGACAATGTATCTATAGACTTTCTCGAGATAACAATGCACTTCGTCTTATCAGGATTCAACTTCAAGCCATTCTTGGTTGCCCAATCACTGATGGCAATTAACTGCAAATTAATCCACGCCACATATGACCTTGTATCACTCGTCCTGCAAGAGAAACACAATTGCACATCATCAGCGTATATGTGCATGTCATATCCATCAGGTATGCTTGCAATATCATTGACATATAATGAAAATAATAGTGGTCCCAGCACAGAACCCTGAGGAATACCACGAGTAAGCTCCAAGAAATCAGACATCATACCGTTAGAGTAAACAGCCTGTGTGCGCCTGTCCAGATATGATGCAATAAACCGAACCGCTGTGTCGTCAAAATTAAACAAGGTTGTAAGTTTAGATGCCAATATCGTGTGATCCACGGAATCGAATGCCTTAGAGTGGTCTAATAGGACAAGAAAGCTTACGTGGTTATCATTAATATTGCGTCTAATATTTTCGACTACATCAATAAGTGCAGTCGTACAACTACGGCGTTTACGAAACCCAGATTGCCTATCTGATAAAAGGAAATTCCTGTTTAAAAATGTATTTATCTGATCATACACAATATTCTCAAATGCCTTAGACAAGAATGGCAAGATCGCAATTGGTCTAAAATCATTATTGGACTTAGGTACCGGAATAACCTTTGCCCTCTTCCAGCCACTGGGAAAGATCGATGACAGAAGTATATAGTTAAATATATGTGTAATAAATGGTAAAAGATTCGGTAATATTGGTTTCAGAAAGTTAGGGTCAATACCATCGACACCTGTGGCATTGGATTTTATCCTCAAAATTGACTCCAGAACGTCACATTGATCAACAAGTCGAAATCTGAATTGCTCGTCAATGCCATTCACGTCAGTCTGCAATCCGCCCAAGTAAACATTACCTTGCGCAAACGGTACATTAATGGCCAAAAATTGCCGATTCATATCATCGAGTTCGGGTTTGGAAAGATTCGCATCTTCGCCAGTCTTCTTTCCAATTCCGATACCAATGTCTCTGATCACGCCCCATTTTTGCCTGCAAGTGACAGCAGAGTTGTACCTTTCACCATAGAACGACATCTTGTTCTCCCGGATCTCCTTTACAACCTGATTCCTGAGTGTTCTATATTCGTCATGGAGTCTTTCAGTCCTGAACCTCTTCCACCTACTGTAAGCCCGATTTCTTTTAGAAATCAATTCAGTCACTCGTCCGGTTATCCAGGGCTGCTGCCTTGATTTGACAACCCTACGTTTCAAAGGCACGTATCTCTCGTAGAGGCGGATCACATTCTCTTCAAGAAATCTTACTTTCTCGTTCACATCCTCGTAGTGGTATATCGCACTCCATTCCACTGAGAGCAGATCCGTCAGTAAGTTCTCGTTGTCTACATGTCTAAAGTCTCTATACCAAATAGTTTTATCCTCGTATTCCATAGTAAAATTATAATTTAAGAAAATAATGTCATGCCTGGAGAAACAACTAGCAGAAAGTTGGTCATAAAGCAGCACCTTATCCACTGACCCAACAAGAAAAAGATCCAATAGAGTCTCAGATGTATTTGTATAATGAGTTGGAGTATCCGAATTAACAGAATGTAAGCCATATGTATTAAAGTCACTAATCAAGTTATTATCTAAAAGCAAATTCGAGTTGAAATCACCTGTGATGATAATTTCATTGAACGACATAGAAACCTCATGTATTTTCTCCATCAGTTCATCCGTGCGAACCAATCTATTCGGCCTATAGACATTACCGATCAAAAGCGTTTTATTGTCTCTTCCGACTGAAATAAATATATATTCCATATTATCCTGCGGGTCTGAAACAAGTCGTATCCTAGAAGCAATACCATTCCTAACATATATGGCCACACCCCCTGCATGTCCTTGTCTATCAACCCGGTATAAATAGTAACCATCAAGCTTAGCCAATTCGTCAGGCATGTCGCTTCTGAACCATGTCTCGGTCACGCATATAAAATCAACATTGGATCCGACAAAAATAAAGCGAAATTCATCAATCTTCTTTAGTAGGCTCTGGGCATTCAAATGTATTATATTCATACCATTTTTCATTTTAGCCAAAACTCTAATCATGGCATGCAAATTATCTCTGGAACTCCTGTTATTACTATTAGCACTCATCATTGAATGCATAATTAACTATCATCTCACCTAGACTGAAAAAATATTTAATGAGGAAATGGTCAGCATTAGAAGTGACAAAGCGCGTATGAAATAAAATATATAATGCACAAATTGTCAATTAGGCCCTTCTTCTTCATTTTGGCTCAGATCGGTTCAGATTTGGATATAGCTACCTTATATTGTAGAACGATCTCTCGATTTTAAGTTTTGGGTCCATAAACGGCACATTTATTGTTCGATTTCGCCAAAAATTGGGACAGTGAGTTGTGTTAGGCCCTCCGACATTCTACTTCAATTTGGCCTACATCGGTTCAGATTTGGATAGAGCTGTCATATAGACCTATCACTTGATTTAAAGTCTTGATCTCATAAAAAGGGCATTTATAGTCCGATTTCGCTGAAGTTGGATACAGTGATTTATGTTGGGCTTTTTGACATCCTTGTAGTTTATAATTCAAGTCTGTCTATTTTTGGATATAGCTACCAAAAAGACCAATATTTTGTTCAACAAAATTGAACAGTGACTTATATTTATAAGGCCACTCAATGTCCGTGCCGTATTTGGGTGCATAAGTTATCCAATTTTCACCGAATTGTGACGAAAGGTGGTTTACATATATCCCCGAGGTGGCGGGTATCCAAAGTTCGGCAGAACTTAACGACTTTTACTTGTTTCGAGATGACTTCTTGACAAAAATTTCTATTACAATTCATAATAGTGGGTACACAAGATTCAGTCCCACAGTCTAAGCTCATTTTTGCTTGTTTTTCTGTTTTTATCGACATTTCCTTTGATTGAAAGGCTGATCACTTGTTCCCCCCTTCTCTGATATTTCAACCCCTCCCGCCTCTGTTGATCATTCATCCATTTCCAAGTTGTTTTGTTTGTTTGTTTGTTAAGTGTCGGCGGCACTGTTTGGTTATTTTGTTTCCTCTTGTTTGGTGTTGTGTTGTTTTTTTGTAATGGTCAGTAATGACGAACACAAACAACAATAACATCATTTGTAACAACAGCCACGACAACAACCATTATTTGTATGGTTAATAAATAAATTAATAAAATTGTTATTTGTTTATTTAGTTATTTATTTTGTTATTCATTCGTTTAGCAACATTGTTTTGCCGTGTTTCTGATCACAGCCTCTCAAAATGTGTTGCATGTCTTTGGGTGGGTGGAATTGGTCGATTGATTTTTTGGAACACATATTTTTCGATGTCACTATCGTGAGATGTGTTAATGGGCTTTGGTCATGCTGGGCCTCGGGAATGCTGTGGTAAATTAGTGAAGCAAAAAACATTTGATTTACATTTGGCTGGGGACTGGTGTCAAAAGCGAATATTGCAAGAAATCATAATTTTTTTTGGTTATTTTTAAGTTTTGTACACACAAATGAAGAAGGCCATACAAACTTTTTATACCCTACACCATAGAATGGGGTTGTACTAACTTCACCATTCCGTTTGTAACACATCGAAATATTGGTCTAAGTTCACATAAAGTAAATATATTCTTGATCACCATTACATTTCGAGTCGATCTAGCCATATCCGTCCCTCTGTCCGTCTAACCATCTGTCTGTCGGTCTGTGAAAAGCACGGAAGTTTTCGAAGGAATAAAGCTAGGCGCTTGAAATTTTGCACAAATACTTCCTATTAGTGTAGGTCGTATCAGTCCTTGCTTAGATATTAGCTGCCATATAAACCGATCTACTTTTTTGAGCCTCCAAATGACGCAATTCTTATCCGATTTGGCTAAGAATTTGCATGATGTCTTTTGTTTTGCATTCCATCAACTGTGCCAAGTTTGGGGTAAATCGGTTCATAACCTAATGTAGCTCCCATACAAGTAAAAGCGTGCTAAGTTCGGCCGGGCTGAATCTTGGGAACCCAACCCCATGGATTCCGCTTAGAATGTATACAAAATGAATTAAGTTGGAGGTCATAATTTTATTCTACAAACCAATTCTGTCAAACCTGTCTGTCAAGGATGATCGATAGACTGATTTATATTAAAGCTATATTAGGGTTAATACTCAATAGCCATGTCCTTCCGTCTGTCTGTTGAAATCGCGCTACAGTCTTTAAAAGAGAGATATTGAGCTGAAACTTTGCACAAAATGGTTTTATGTCCATAAGCAGGTTAAGTTTGAAGATGGGCTACATCTGTCTTTATCTTGAATAGCCCCCATATAGACCGATCAGACGATTAAAGATCTTAGGCCCATAAAAGCCATCTTTATTATCCAATTTGTCTGAGTTAGGCCCCTCGACATCCCTCCTCAAGTTGGTATATCCAAATCTGAAACAATCGGTCCATATAGACCGATCTCTCTAATTAAGGTCTTGAGCCCATTAAAGGCGCATTCATTGTCTGATTTTGCCAAAATTTGGTACAGTGAGGTGTGTTAGGCAACTCGATATCCTTCTTCAATTCGGCCCAGATCAGTCCACATTTGGAAAAAGCCGCCTATAGGCCGATAAATCGATTTAGGGTCTTAGGCCCATAATAGGCGCATTTTTTGTCCGATGTCGCCAAAATTTGGGATAATGATTAAGTTAGGCCCCTCGACGTCTTTCTGCAATATGGCACAGATCGGTCAAGATATGGCAGCTATATTCAAATCTGGACCGATCAGAGCCAAATTGACGAAGGATGTCGAAGGGCCTAACACAACTCACTGCCCCAAATTTCAGCAAAATCGGATAATAAATGTGGCTTTTATGGGCCTAACACCATAAATCGGAGGATCGGTCTATATGGCAGCTATATCCAAATCTGGACCGATCTGAGCGAAATTAACGAAGGATGTCGATGGGCCTTACACAACACACTGTCCAAAATTTCAGCGAAATCGGATAATAAATGTGGCTTTTATGGGCCTTAGACCCTAAATCGGCGGATCGGTCTATATGGGGGCTATATCAAGATATTGTCCGCTATAGTTCCATCTTCGAACTTAACCTGCTTATGGACAAAAAAAGAATCTATGCAAAATTAAAGTCTGTCCGTCTGTTTATCTGTCTGTCCATGTATTCTTTTGATCAAGGTACAGGTCGCATTTATTAGTCCATTGTCTTGAAATTTTGCACATGTCATTTCTTTGGCCCTAGGACGAGCTCTATTGATTTTGATAAAAATCGATTCAGATTTAGATATAACTTCCATATATATCTTTCCTCCGATATAGCTTTTTAAGGCTGTAGAAGCCACAATTTTGGTCCGATCTTTACAAAGTTTGGCATGGGGTGTTTTATTTGACGTCTACATATGTGTGCGAAATTTCATAAAAATAGATCCAGATTTAGATATAGCTCTCATATATATCTCTCATCCGATATGGACTTTTAAGGCTGTAGAAGCCACAATTTTAGACCGATCTTTAACAGACTTTGCGCGAAGTGTTTTATTTGACGTCCTAATATGTGTGGATAATTTCATGAAAATTGGTTCAGATTTAGATATAGCTCCCATATATATCTTTCATCCGATATGGAGTTTTAAGGCTGTAGAAGACACAATTTAAGTTCGATCTCATCAAGATTTAGCACGAGGTGTTTGGTTTCGATTTAGACATACTACTCCCATAAATATTTTTTATCCGATATGTCAATATTTCAAAAGGTATGCAAAATCAAAGTCTGATTAGATTTGGAGATAAGTTTTATATATGAAAAACGGGACGTATACTAGGTGGTGTAGGGTATTATATAGTCGGCCCCGCCCGACTTTTGTCTTTGCTTATTGGGTTTGTATAAATTTTTAGTAGAATCACAAGATTCGGCCCCGACGAACTAAGCACGTTTGTAACATTTTTCAAAAAAATTAAGCAAAGAGCCCTCAAAATCAATATGTGTGAACTAAAGCCATTTTTGGCTGCATCTCCCATAGGAACTGACCTACCGATGTGACTTCTAGAGTCCCAGGAATTGAATTGCTTTAGCTATTTGTTAGCCTATTTGTATTCAATTTATTTAAAATTTTTGATGTTGAGTTCTGTTGTGAGTTTCAACATCCACGTCAAGTAGCTCCTGAATATATTCCTCCGAAATTTTTTTAATTTACCAAGAATTTACGATCATGTATCCTACAAATAATCAACACAAGTTTAATGTAATTAAATATAATAATTTATGTTATTTATTTAATTTATTTGTTTCTTTTTTCGTTTGGCTATGATAACCATTTATGGGAAAAGGCACTTATACAATTGTTTAATTCTTAAAAATATTTTAACTTTTCTAGTAATACTTATAAGAAATCATATTTTTTGCAATAGATTTTTGTGTACAAATAGACTTAAAATAAATTTTATTTTTATTATTGTATATAAAGGGCTTACGTATATTTAAAACAATTTCTTAAAATATTAATTTCAATTATTGTTCATTTTCTTATAAAGTTAAAGTTTGATATGTTTGCATATTCATTGGTTTTAATTGATTTTTGGTGTATGTTTGTAGTTTAAAACATCAACTTAAGTATATTTATGTGGTTTCGTTTAAGATTAAATGCTAATTTGAGTAGAATTTTACAAGAGATTATCACTTATTGTCGCTTAATGGGGGATTATAAAAATGTGTTTTGAGAGAAAAGTTCATATGACTTTGGTTCGATTTCGATTTTTTTCTATAAATTTTTTGAATGGTCAAAATGTTTAGTTTCTGAACTTTAATAGTCGCTATGTTTTATTTTAGTCTTAACCAGTGCAAAACCTAAAACCGAGAGTTCGGTCTATATGGCATCTATGTCCAAATCTGGACCGATCTTTGCCATATTGCAGAAGTATGTCAAGGGACCTAACTTAACTCGCTGTCCCAAATTTCGGCGACATCGGACAATAAATGCGCCTTTTATGGGCTCAAAACTTAAAACCTAGAGATCGGTCTATATGGCAGCTATATCCAAATCTGAACCGATCTGGGCCAAATTGACGAAGGATGTTGAAGGGTCTTACACAACTCACTGTCCCAAATTTCAGCAAAATCGGATGATAAATGTGGCTCTTATGGGCCTAAGACCCTAAATCGGAGGATCGGTCCAAATGGCAGTTATATCCAAATCTGAACCGATCTGGGCCAAATTGACGAAGGATGTTGAAGGGTCTGACACAACTCACTGTCCCAAATTTCAGCAAAATCGGATGATAAATGTGGCGTTTATGGGCCTAAGACCCTAAATCGGCGGATCGGTCTATATGACAGCTATATACAAATCTGGAGTGATCTGGGTCAGATTGGCGAAGGATGTCGACTGGCCCAACACAACTCACTGTTCCAAATTTCAGCAAAATCGGATGATAAATGTGGCGTTTATTGGCCCAAGACCCTAAATCGGCGGATCGGTCTATGTGGGGGCTATATCGAGATAAAGTCCGATATAGCCCATCTTCGAACTTAACCTGCTTATGGGCAAAAAAAGAATCTGTGCAAAGTTTCAGCTCAATAACTCTATTTTTAAAGACTGTAGCGTGGTTTCAACAAACAGACGGACAGACATGTCTAGATCGTCTTAGATTTTTACGCTGATCAAGAACATATATACTTTATAGGATCGGAAATGGATATTTCGATGTGTTGCAAACGGAATGACAAAATGAATATACCCCCTATCCTACGGTGGTGGGTATAAAAAGGAACTGGAAAGACGTGAGTGTGAGCGAATTGAGCTATACAGGACTCAAAATGAAGTCCGGAAATTCTACCAAAGAATTAAACATCAAACCGATGACTTTGGTGCAGTCACATCCTTCTGCAGAGACAAAAAAGGAATTCAAGCAACTGACACAGATAGCATGCTGAGGATATGGAAAGAACATTTTACCCAACTGCTAGCGACCGACGTTGACGGCGAAGATGATACCGCAGAACCAATCAATAATGATGGTATGGAATGTTTACCTCCTAGTCAAAATCAGGTCCAAGTAGCAGTGACCCGACTAAAGAACATCAAGGCAGCAGGAGCCGATGGGTTACCCGCTGAACTATTTAAGACCGGAGGCGACACGCTGATAAGGCGTATGCACCAGCTTATCTGCGCAATCTGGATAGAAGAACGCATACCCGATGATTGGAACCTCAGCATACTATGTCTCGTACACAAGAAAGGAGACAAGACGGAATGTGCCAACTGCAGAGGAAAAAGTCTCCTCGTATGGGCGAATTGAGATGTACAGGAGTCAGAATGAAGTCCGGAAATTCTACTAAAATATTTATGCAGGCACATCCTCCTGCAGAGACAAAGAAGGAAATCTAGCAACTGACACGGATAGCTTGCTGAGAATATGGAAAGAACATTTTACCCAACTGCCAGTGTCCGACGTTGGCGGCGAAGAGGATACCGCAGAACCAATCAATGATGATGGTATAGAATGTTTAGCTCCTACTCAGAATGAGGTCCAAGTAGCAGTGGCTCGACTAAAGAACAACAAGGCAGCAGGAGCCGATGGATTACCCACTGAACTATATAAGACCGGAGGCGACACGCTTCCGGTATATATAGCTCCCATATATGCTGGAAATCGGACGAACATATATATGGGAGCTATATCCAAATCTGAACTGATTTTTATGAAATTTACCAGTCATAGCGAGAGTCATAAGGAAATCCTTCGTACCAAATTGCAAGAGAATCGGTTGACATATGACCATTTTATTGCTCTATTACTCCAAATCAGAGGAACATATATATGGGAGCTATATCCAAATCTGAACCGATTTTTATGAAATTCACCAATACTATTGAGAGTCGTAAGAAAATCCTTCCTGTCAAATTTCGAGAGAATCGATTGACAAATGACCATTTTATTGCTGTATTACTGGAAATCGGACGAACATATATATGGAAGATATATCCAAATCTGAACCGATTTTTATGAAATTCACCAGTACTATTAAAAGTCATAAGAAAATCCTTCCTGTCAAATTTCGAGAGAATCGGTTAACAAATGGCCATTTTATTGCTGTATTACTGGAAATCGGACGAACATATATATGGGAGCTATATCCAAATCTGAACCGATTTTTATGAAATTTGCCAGTGTTAGCGAGAGCCATAAGAAAATCCTTTGTACCAAATTTCGAGAGAATTAGTCTCCAAATGACCATTTTATTGATGTTTTACTGCAAATCGGACGAACATATATATGGGAGCTATATCCAAATTTGAACCGATTTTTATAAAATTCACCAGTACTATTGAGAGTCATAAGAGAATCCTTCGTACCAAATTTAAAGAGAATTAGTCAACAAGTGACTATTTTATTGCTGTTTTACTGGAAATCGGACGAACATATATATGGGAGCTATACCCAAATCTAATCCGATTTCTACAATATTCACCAGTACTATTGAGAGTCATAAGAAAATCCTTCTTGCCAAATGTCGAGAGAATCGGTTAACTAATGACTATTTTATTGCTGTATTACTCCAAATCAGACGAACATATATATGGGACCTATATCCAAATCTGAACCGATTTTTATGAAATTCACCAGTACTATTGAGAGTCATAAGAAAATCCTTCCTGTCAAATTTCGAGAGAATCGATTGACAAATGACCATTTTATTGCTGTATTACTGGAAATCGGACGAACATATATATGGGAGCTATATCCAAATCTAAACCGATTTCTGTAATATTCACCAGTAATATCGAGAGTAATAAGAAAATCCTTCCTGTCAAATTTCGAGAGAATCGGTTGACATATGACCATTTTATTGCTGTATTACTCCACATCAGGCGAACATATATATGGGAGCTATATTCAAATCTGAACCGATTTTTATGAAATTTACCAGTATTAGCGAGAGTCATAAGAAAATCCTTTGTACCAAATTTCGAGAGAATTAGTCTACAAATGACCATTTTATTGATGTTTTACTGCAAATCGGACGAACATATATATGGGAGCTATATCCAAATCTGAACCGATTTTTATAAAATTCACCATTACTATTGAGAGTCATAAGAGAATCCTTCGTACCAAATTTCAAGAGAATTAGTCAACAAGTGACTATTTTATTGCTGTATTACTGGAAATCGGACGAACATATATATGGGAGCTATATCCAAATCTGAACCGATTTTTTCCAATTTCAACAGGCTTCGTCTCTAGGCCGAAAAACATGCCCATACCAAATTTGAAGACGATCGGATGAAAATTTCTACCTGTAGTTTGTACACAAAGTAACATGGACAGACAGACGGACGGACGGACAGACAGACGGACGGACGGACAGACAGACGGACATAGCTAAATCAAATCAGATCAGTCAGTGATTTGGAGTCGATTGGTATACTTATCAATGGGTATATCTATCTACCTTTTGGGTGTTACAAACAAATGCACTAAGTTATAATGCCCTGTGCCACAGTAGTGGTGTATAAAAGTTATGTAGGGTAGGTCTAATCATTGGCAATTACTTATTTAATTTACTTCAACCAATTATAAATCTTACAGTAAATTAAATTTTCATCATTCCTTTGCAAATTATGCATGTATTATGGGCTTTTTCTTAAAAGGCTAATATGGCTTAAAATATATTGCAATGCATCATACATAAGGTACTTAAATTATTTATAATATTTTCTATACATTTTTATTCTAATTACATTTGGTTTCTTATCTTTGGAAATAGTAGAGAGTAAAAATTCATAGTACAGACTTTTCGTAGAAAGGGAACTATCCTTTGTTTGTGTTACAAAATTTCTTAAAGTTTAATCTTTGGATTTTTTAGCTGTTTTGTTTGGCTTTCGTTAGTTTTCGTTTTGGTTTTGGTTTAACTTCAAACAAAGAGTATATGTATATAAGAAGAATGAAGAAGAGGGGTTAACAGATCAAAAAACCTTGGAACAATTTTCAAACTAAAATTTTAATAATAAAATTAAATACAGATTTTGACAAAATATTAAAAATAAAATAAAAACTTTGACATGACCTCTTTGGAGAGAAGCTTTATATGGCATAGTACCTCACAAATGTTGCCAGCATTAGTAGGGGAAAACCACTGCTGAAAAATTTTTCTGATGTACTCGCCAGGATTCGAACTCAGGCGTTCAGCGTCATAAGCGGACATGCTAACCTCTGTGGTATGTTGGCCTCTCAGAAATGTGGTGTATTAAAAGTATGGGGGCAGGCCGCAATGATCGCGATTTCGGCCTTTGCCAGAGCACCCATCAGATAGTGATGCCGTCAAAAGATAACTTGCTTCTAGTGAGCAGTTCAATGGTTGAAGCATGGCCTTTAATGGTTGAAGCATGTCCCTCATGTAAGCGATTTGATATCGCAATCTGATGAGACCTCTGGCATAGGCCGAAATCGACATCATTGCGGGACGCATGATGGCGATTTCCCTTATCCTAATTCGGCCGGGCCGAATCTTAATCGGCCGGTCGAACCTTATATACCTTCCACCATTGATCGCAGTTGTCGAGTTCTATTCCCGGCATCTCTTATGCAAAAAAAGCATAAAAGAAAAGATTTGCTCTGCTATTAGAGCGATATCAAGATATGGTCCAGATCGGACCACAATTAAATTATATGTTGGAGGCCTGTGTAAAATGTCAGCCAATAAGAATTGTGTCCTTTGGGGGCTCAAGAAGTAAAATAGAGGGATCGATTTACATGGGAGCTGTATCAGGCTATAGACCGATTCAGACCATAATAAACACGTATGTTGATGGCCATGAGAGGATCCGTGGTACAAAATTTCAGGCAAATCGGATGAGAATTGAGCCCTCTAGAGGCTCAAGAAGTCAAGATCCTAAATAGGTTTATATGACAGCTACATCAGATTATTGAACGATTTTCACCATACTTGGCACAGTTGTGTAAAGTCCTAATAAAATACGTCATGCAAAATTTCAGCCAAATCGGATGAGAATTGCGCCCTCTAGAGGCTCAAGAAGGCAAGATGCCAGATAGATTTATATGGCAGCTATATCAGGTTATGGACCGATTTGAACCTTATTTGGCACAGTTGTTGAAAGTGCTAATAAAATACGTTCTGCACAATTTCAGCCAAATCGGATAGGAATTGCGCCTTCTAGAAGCTCAAGAAGTAAAGTCCCCAGATTGGTTTATATGGCAGCTATATCAGATTATTGGCCGATTTGAGCCATACTTGACGCAGTTGTTGGATATCATAACAAAACACATCGAGCAAAATTTCATTCCAATCGGATAATAATTGCGCCCTCTAGAGGCTCAAGAAGTCAAGACCCTAGATCGGTTTATATGGCAGCTATATCAGGTTATTGACCGGCTTGAACATAACTTAGCACAGTTGTTGGATATCATAGCAAAATACTTCGTACAAAATTTCTTTTCAATCGGATAAGAATTGCGCCCTCTAGAGTCTAGACTCAAGATCGGTTTATATGGCAGCTATATCAGGTTATGGACCGATTTAAATTATACTTGGCACAGTTGTCGAGCAAAATTTCATTCCAAACGGATAAGAATAGCGCCCTCTAGAGGCTTATATGGCAGCTATATCAAAACATGGACCGATTTGGCCCATTTACAATCCCAACCGACCTACACTAATATGAAGTATTTGTGCAAAACATCAAGCGGCTAGCTTTACTCCTTCAAAAGTTAGCGTGGTTTCGACAGACAGACAGACGGACGGACGGATATTGCTGGTTCGACTTAAAATGTCACGGCGATCAAAAATATAAATGCTTTATGGGGTATTAGACGCATATTTCGAGGTGTTACAAACAGAATGAAGAAATTAGTACAGCCCCATCCTATGGTGGAGCGTATAAAAACATACCAGGACGTCAAAAAAAGCACTTCGTGCCAAACTTGGTAAAAATCGGACCAAAATTGTGCTTTCTACAGCCATAAAAGACCATATCGGATGAAACATATATATGGGAGCTATATAAAAATCTGAAAATCGTTTGATAGCGGGTGGCCTTAAACTACTCGCTGTTTCAAATTTCAGCGAAATCGGATAAAAAATAGAACTTTTATGAACATCAGATCCTTTATCGGCAGATCGGTCTATATGGAAGCTAAATCTAAATATTGTCCGATACAAACCATATTTGGGACTGACGTCGGGAGACCTAAGACTACCCACTGTTTCAAATTTCAACGATATCGGATAATAAATAGAGCTTTTATGGGCTCCAGACCCCTTTATCGGCAGATCGGTCAATATGGCAGCTATATCTAAATATAGACCGATCTAAACCATACTTTGGTCCTATGTTGGGGGGCCTAAAGCTACTTATTGTTTCAAATTTCAGCGAAATCGGTTAAAAACTAAAGGTTTTATGGGCTTCAGACCCTTTATCTGGAGATCGGTCTATATGGCAGCTCTATTAAATATAGTCCGATCTGTACTATATTTGGGTCGGATGTTGAGAGGCTTAAAACTGCGAACTATTTCAAATTTCAGTAAAATCGGATGAAAAATAAAGTTTTTGTGGCTTTCAGACCCTTTATCTGGAGATCGGTCTATATGGCAGCTATATCTAAATATAGTCCGATCTGTACCATATTTGGTTTGGATATTGAGAGGCTTAAAGCTGCGCATTGTTCCAAAGTTCAGCGAAATCGGGTAAAAAATAAATCTTTTATGGGATTCAGACCCCTTATCGGGGGATCGGTCTATATGGCAGCTATATCTAAATATAGTCCGATCTGAACCATATTTGGATTCTATGTTGGGTGGCCTAAAGCTACTCATTGTTTCAAATTTCAGCGAAATGAGGTAAAAAATAAAGCTTTTATGGTCTTCAGACCCTTTATCGGGAGATCGTTCTATATGGTAGCTACATCTAAATATAGTCCAATCTGAACCATATTTGGGTGAATTGTCGGGAGCCCTTAAACTACTCACTGTTTAAAATTTCAACAAAATCGGATGAAAAATAATGGTTTTATGTGCATTAGACCCTTTTTCGGAAAATCGCTCTATATAGCAGCTATATCTAAATATGGTCCGATTTGGCCCGTTCAAGAGCTTAACCAGCGTGCATCAAAAAGACGTATCTGTGCCAAATTTCAGCTCAATATCTCAATTTTTGAAGGCTCTAGAGTGATTACAACAGACGACCGGACAGACGGATAGGCACAGGGAAATCGTCTTAGAATTTTTCGACGATCCGAAATATATCTACCTTGTAGGGTCGGAAATTGATATTTCGATGTGTTGCAATCGGAATGACTAATGATCTTACGATGGTGGGTATAAAAATACCCTTGGAGAAAGGCAGTTAAGGGGAGAGAAGGCCGGTAGCTGTCTATGCTTTGAGATCTCTTTAATACCACTTTATGACACACTGTAATTCCTGACAATTAGCTATTCTCTTTCTCTTATGCTGTGGGAGAGTTCTTGTATGGCTTATAAGTTAAGCTCTACTATTCTCTCTTATTCTCTTAGCTCTTTTTTTAGCATAATGCATAAGTATGTGTGGTGATATTTTTAATGCATCTATGTAAAGCTCTCACTGTATGTGAAATTGCTAACATAGCTCTCTCTCTCTCTTTCGTCTTGTTTATGTTTACTCTTGTGTTTGAAAGTATACTACCGTTAGCAACTTGATGCTCTTTACATTCCTTTACTCTGCTAGAAACTGCTAAGGTGACCCTGCTGGGTGGTATTATAGAACCAAGATAGATATTCAATTTTCATCTGAGATAAGTGAGCATGGTCTTTTTGATGTTACATATAAACAGACTATGTCCAAATTGAATGAATGCAGCGAATTCATAGAAGTAAAGGAATACTCGAAAATGGCAACGTTCTTCAAATGGCAAGACAATTATCTTCACAAAGTCGGCGCGTATTGAAGGCTTTGAGCAGGTATTATATCGGATTGGAGTTTATTAGGGAGAATAAGGATTGCCTACAGTTATTCCCTTACAAAAATTTTGAAGTTAAAGTTTGACTTTGGTTTTTAATTGAATATTTATGAATTATATTTTTCAGGTTGAAAAACAATATCAAAAAAAAAAAAGAGTTTTTGATCTGTATCCCCTACTGTATCGTTATTGGAATTTACAAAATGTTTAATACTACTGATATATTAAATAAATATTTACAAAATTTCTTAAAGGCTTTGGAAAAATTGAAAACAAATAATTAAAAAAATTATACAAAAAATACAAATTTGGGGAGACTAGAGAGAAAAGTTGAAAAAGTAAAGTAAAATAAATTTGAAATGTTTGCTAGTGCTTGCGAAGTTCAATATTTGACACATTGTTGGTGAAAACTAAAAATTATAACTAAAAACAAATAAATTATCTTATTCCTTTAAACAATATAACAAATTGATATCAACTTATTTGCTATAAACTTAAAAATGAGTATTTACACTAGTCTCTCTCTCGTGCACACAGTAACAACCGAAATAAGTATTAATGAAGCTATTATAAAAATGTTTAGTTTCTTACAACTATCGAATCCTAAGGATACTGTATTTTCTTTTTTTTATGTTATGAGAATCTCACCTGCTGCAGCCATGGCTTCTTTCATTTCATTTATAATGATAACGCAAGGACTCGGCATCGGAACCCTCTTCGTCGCTGGACGAAGGCGGCGTTTCTAAATTCGCCACCGCCACATCCAAATAGTCCTCATTACTTAGCAGCAGCTTGTCCAGATTCTCCACAATCTCGGCAAATGTGGGTCGGGCATTGCCATCGAAATGCCAACATTGACGCATTAGCATGTAAATGTTGAGCGAACATTTGGCGGGCTTCTCCATGCGCTGACCAGACATCAGATAACTGTACAGCTCCTCCGCCGACATTATGGTGGGGTAGGGCTGGGCCCCAAACGTCATGATTTCCCATAGCAAAATGCCATAGGACCATACATCACTTTGCGAATCATAGAACTTCTCTTGCAAAGACTCCGGAGCCATCCATTTTATGGGCAGACGGCCATTGGTATTTTTGCGATAGTAATCAGTGTCCTGTATATCGCGGGCCAAACCAAAATCGGCAATTTTCATGACATAATCATCGGAGACCAAAACATTGCGGGCAGCCAAATCGCGATGTATGCAACGCCGCGAGGCCAAATACTCCATGCCACGGGCTATTTGAAAAGCAAAAGAGATGAGATGCTTCTCTGTCAAATGATGTTGGGGTGGAGTGAGATTGCCATCTTTGTCATACTCCTTGATGGGGCGATTTTTGTTGAGAAAATCTTTGAGATTGCCATGGGGAGCAAATTCTACTATAACATAGAGGGGACCACTCTGGGAGCAGCAACCCAATAAGTTAATGATGTTTATATGTTTGCCAATGATCTTCATGACTTCCATTTCCCTAACCAAGCTGGCTATGTCATCATCTGTATGACCTTCTTTGACCATTTTCACTGCCACTATAGCATTGTTGACCTCGGCCATGACCACACGACCAAAGGCTCCCTCACCCAAGGTGGCGCCCAATATTATGTTGTTGCGAGGTATTTCCCAATTCGAATCCAAGGGAAATTCATATTCATTAAAGGGAGCCGGTTCCGAGTTGGAGCTTTGCAGCACTGTGGTTCTTTGTTTCTCTATTTTGACCACCGGCATAATCATGCCATCCATGGAACCCGAAGAATCTCCTGAAGCCGGTTTGTAGACTATGACCTTTTTGGTCCATTGGTGTACAGTTTCTATGCGTTGTTTTAAAAGCTTCTCATGCTTCATCTTACGCCATACATAGTAGATGAATATGGCCAAGAGTAGGAGCATTAAAATGATGACGGTGGCCACCACCACTTCCCATATGGTCTGGGAACGTATTATCTTGGTCACTTTGGTCTCACTGGGATCTAGAACCCTTAGATAGGCATTGGTCAAAGATTTGCCCAGACCATTCATTTCCATGCAGGTATACCAACCTTCTTGCTCCCTAGTAACATTTTCAAATTTCAGCACATCATCCACGCCCTGCAATACAGTGCTATTGGGGGAGCAATGGGTATTGTTGCAGGGTGTAAAGGTCCAGCTTTTCATGCTGAATAAATCCGAGAGGTATTCACATTCCATTTCGCCACTGCCATTGATGAATAAGGTCAAATTTGAGGGAGCCTTTAGCACAATAGGCTTATGGTTGACACGATCACTGATGTGCAACTTGGTCGTGTGATTGATACACCCCAGGGGATTGCATACTTTGCAGGTGTATAAACCGGAATCCGAAGGCACCAAATCCTCCATGAGTATGGCCCATTTGGTTTTCTTAACACGGCCCATATTGCGAGCAATCTTGGTGCCGTTCAATAGCCAGGTGATATTGGGCTCTGGCTTGCCCACTGCAGGACAGCTGAGTTGTATAAAGCTGCCCGAGGGCTTGGGGTAAATATTTCTTAGATTTTTGGGATTCTTAAAACGAGGCATAAAATCCCCTTTCTCTTCATTATCGCGTTCATTGTTGTCATTGTCGTCGTTTGAGCGTTCGTTGTTGTCCTGATTATTATTATCCATCATATTGTCCACTAGCGAATCGGAACGTTTTTGTATATCCACATTGGGAGAGGCATAGCCATAATCATAATCTGTGGTATCAGCAGGCGCTGTGGGATAACGTTTGGCCATGGCCTCCACTGATTGCATATGAAGGCTGACAAATGCGCCGAGGAGTGTTAGAGTTAATACAATACACCTCTGTGAGTTGAATATTAGGGAGGTGTGAGTTTGAGATTGTTGTTTGCCTTGTTTTGTTGCAGAAGAACGCCTATGCGAATGTGAACGCGGATGTTGTGTTGTTAACGCCATGATGGGCTTTGGAAAAATGTTTTTTTATGTTAATGTCCTAGAGTTTTTGAAGGCAAAATCTTGGTCCCTTAAGGCTGAGAGAGATTTGAGTGAGTGAATTTTGATGGCTGTTGTGCTCTCTCTCTATTATTTTTCTGAGAGAGAAGGAGGAATATTTTGGAATAGTCCACACACAACTTTCTTGCTTGATGGTTGTTGTTTTCTCTCTCTCTCTCTCTGTTATTTTTCTGAGAGAGAGTAAGGTTTTACATTACCCAGTAGGGATATTTTGGAATAGTCTTCACACAACTTTCTTTCTCTCCCCCTTTTTCAATGTTAGAGCGCTCTCTCTCTGTTATTCTTTTCTAAGCAAGGCAACTAACTCTTTGTGTTTGTCTGTTGGTGTTTGTTTGGTGTTAACAGGCTCTCTGTTGTCTACAGACAAGGCAGGAATATCTTTGCTGCTGTTTGTTGTTGTTTGTATGATGTCTTTGACTTGACGAGGCCTGTATTTCTTTGCTTCTGCCTGTTGCTGCTTTTCCGATCTTAACAGGCCCTCAGTGTTATTTTTTTTTTTACCAGGCAAGAATTTCTTTTTCAGTTTTTCGGTTTCAGTTTTAACCAAGCAAGACAAGAAATACTTCTTCGGTTCTATCTCTTGTGTTTATTTGTGGTTAACGGGCACTGTATTATGGGTTTCCAGGCAAGGCAAAAATCACTTTTTTGCTTTTGTTGTTTGTTTTTTGTTAAGCAGCTCTGTTACATTAACTGTTCAAAGGGATTTAGGAATATGACTGACGACCTACTCTTTTCATTTGATGTGTATTTGTACTTGGTTTTGTTGTTCTCACTCTTGAATGCAACGGTAGTTTAGCGGAGTTGGCGGATATCAAGTATGGAATAATTATTATTTATTTTAATTTTTGTTATTGTTTTTTAATTATTTATTTTTATTTATTTATTATTTTGTTCTTGTTTGATTGAAAGTCCTTTTTAACCGCAAAAGACCGGCAACTGTGTTCTAACTGAGAAATTTCTTTAACACAGCTGTATGGCTCACTGTAGTTGCTGATAAATTGTTTCTCTCTCTCTCCCTCTTGTGTGTGGGTGAATTCTGGTATGTCTAACTGCTGCTACAATAGGTTGAACAGAGATTCTGTTATTCCCTTGCTCTCTTGATTGTATTCAGCAGGTATAAGTGTGGTGATATTGTCTAATACATCTATGTTAAGCTTTGGGTGTATATAAATAGGGAATGCAAACTGAACTCTCTCTCGCACTCTCTTGCTCACTTTTACTGCGTGTGAGTGCTAGTTAGTCTATATGCACTTCTACTGTGTGTGAGTGCTAGTTACGTTATATGCACTTCTACTGTTTGTGGGTGCTAGTTGCCGGTGTAATAATGTATTGTTCGAATAGTCTCTGTTATACTCTTTCTTGCATATTGTTGGTGTAATATTCCAGCTCGATAGTTGTATATGTATGTTGAAGGATAGTCTCTGTTATACTCTGCCTTGACTATTGTTAGTGTAATATTCCACTTTGATGGTTGTATATGTTCTGTTGTTTCTCCCTTTTTGAGTCACAAAAGAAAAGGAAATTTTCCTTTTCTCGATGATTGTTGCTCAGATTTCACTCTAATTTCAAGTGGGTTTGTTTATCAGAGAGGGGTTTTTTTCCTATTCCTTCAACTTCAATGTGACAACTGTGTGGTTAATGTTTATGCTTGGTGTGGGTGTGTAGCGTTGTCTTAACACATGTGTTGCATGTATGTTTTGTTGTCATTAAATGATCTCCTTCTGTCTGAAGATCGGTTGTTTTTAGGTCTCTTTCTATTTTCCAATGGGTAATGCACCGGAAATCCACTTTAGGCAAAAGGCAAATGAAATCGAAGCATATACAATTTCTTAAGATTGTTGTTGTTGCTGTTGTTGGTGGTGGTGATGTTGCTCAAGTCGAATAAAAGAATTTATGATGCGTTGTGTTGCTGCAGTTGTTGTTGTTGTTGTATAGCCACGACAATGTCTCTTCACATCTTCCAGTAGTGATATTTGGCAACATGTGTTCTTTTGTCTAAATTTAAATATTTTATATTTTCTGAGGCTGAAGCTGATGCTATTCCTGCTGCTGTTGCTGCCACGGCTGCGATTAATGTTCATAGCCCGTTACAGCATATAATTACAAACATAAATGTTTGTATGTCATTTGCCGCCTTTTTTTTAAAGTTTTCTACTCCCTCACTAAACTCGTGCTGTACTAGAGATGTATAGCCGCCAGTAAAAGATCCACCGTGGCAATGGCGATGATAGATGGTATATTGATATGACAACAAAGCCGCAAATGATGTTTTGATGTTAATTTTCAAAAAAGAAAGATGTGGCTGCTGATGTTCTCAAATAATCCAGACAAGCAGGGCACAAAGAAGGAGGTTTTTGTTCTTAGTTAAGGTCTACACCTTTCCAACAGACATCATCATCATTTTATGAGTTGAGCAGCAACACAAAGGCGGAAGCATTTCCAATTTCTTCTTAATTAGCCACTGTTACTTCGTTAGTGTCTCGTTTACCTTGGAAGTGACTAAATCAATCTTCATCATCTACAGTAGATGTCATCTATATATAGTTTGGCGTCATTGGTCTGTAGAGCCGATGAATTTATGAACTTTTCACTCTTTTATTTTTGTTTGCTTAAGTATGCCTAGGCAAAGTTGGCTCTTTTGGACTTGTTAATCTTTTCAAGGTGTTCCTTTAGTGACGTTGTTTATGTTCTTGTCACTTTAGTGACTTAACTTTTCAATGATATAACTTTTTCGTTGAATAATTAGTTCTGGGTCTGTGTCAATCTTCAAATTATATGTCTAAAAAGAAAGAAAGGGAAAAGAAAATAATTATAAAAAATTTTAAGAAAAAACAGAAAAATATTTTTAATGAAAATTTTTCGCTAAGCAGCGCTCCGCTCGAACTCGGCATAAAAGAGAGGCCCCTTATCATTGAGCTTCAAACTCAATAGGACTGCACTCATTGATATGCAAGAAGTATCCCTTGGCGCAGAGGTTATCATCACCGTGGCGCAAAGGTTATCATGTTCGCCTTTTACCCCAAACGCCTAGGTTCAAACTCCGGCGTGAACATCATAACTATTTTCAACGTTACTAATGCCGGCTACATTTGTGATTCAGATCGTACTAAACCCAATTATTAGAAGTTATAACATAACACTATGGGCAAAATTTCCGCCAAATAGGATGAAAATTGTGGCTTTCAGAGACTCAAGAAGTCAAATCGGGAGATCGGTTTATATGAGAGCTATATCAGGTTCTTGATCGATTTGGACCGTATTTGCTACAGTTCTTGAAAGTCATAACAAGACACAACATGCTCTATTTCAGCCAAATAAGACAAAATTTGCGGCTTGTAAGGAGTCTAGAAGTTACATCGAGAGATCGGTTTATAGGGAGCTATATCAGGTGATAGACCAATTTGGACCGTACTTGCCACAGTTGTTGGAAGTCATAATAGAACACTGAATGCAAAATTTCACTCAAATCGGACAAAAATTTCGGCTTGTAAGGCCTCAAGAAGTCACATCGGGAGATCGTTTTATATGGGAGCTATATCAGGTTATAGACCAATTCGGACCGTACTTAATACAGTTGTTGGAAGTCAGAATAGAACACTACTTGCAAAATTTCAGCCAAATCGGACAATGTGCAAGATTTCAGCCAAATCCGGCAAAAATTGCAGCTTGTAAGGGCTAAAGAAATAAAATCGGGAGATCGGTTTATATGGGTAACTAGCCGAACCGGGCCCGCTCCGCTGCGCCTTCTTTAACTCTCTAATATTTTTTTGGGGTGAGGACACTTCGCCCTGAATTCGGATATCGAATTCGTGCTATTGTAGCCTATGACGCTGAACGCGTTCGAATTCTGGCAAGAGCATCGAACAAAGCTGTGTTTATCCCCTCTTAATGTTGGCGACATTTGCGAGGTACAATGCCATGAATGGTTATTTAAGAAGTTTCCCCCAAAAGAGGTGTCGCACTGCGGGTGTTGCTCTGCGGCACGCCTTTTGGACCCGGCTTTAAAAAGGAAGTCCCTTATCATACAATCGGACAGCACTCATTGATTTGTGAGAAGTTTGCCCTAGCTCCTTAATGGAATGTTCATGAGCAATTATGCATTTTGCATTGAGAAGTCTAATAAGTACAAGTCATTGTTCTATTTTGTAGAAAAAAATATTGGTCTTTTTGATAGCCATAGCCAAATATAGACTGATCTGAACCATATACGACACGGATGTCGAAAAGCCTAACATGAGTAACTGTGTCAAATTTTAGAAAAATAGGATTATAAATGTGACTTTTAGGGGGCCAAGACTTTAAATCGGGAGATCGTTCTATATGGCAGATTAATGGAATTCTGGGCCGATCTGGGTCCCATTGAAGAAGGATGTCGGGTGGCTTAACACAACTTACTGTCCCAAATTTCGGCGAAATTTTACAATAAATGCGCCTTCTATGGGTCCAAGACCTTAAATCGAGAGATCGGTCTATATGTCAGCTATACCCAAATCTGGATCGATCGGGGCCAATTGAAGAAGGATGTCGAGTGGCTTAACACAACTCACTGTCCCAAATTTCGGCGAAATCGGACAATAAATGCGCCTTTTATGTACCCAAACCTTAAATCGAGAGATCGGCCTATATGGCAAATATATCCAAATCTGATCCGATCTGAGCCAAATGGCAGAAAGATGTCGAGGGTCGCAACACAACTCACTGTCCCAAATTTCGGCCAAATCGGACAATAAATGCGCCTTTTATGGGCCCAAGACCTTAAATCGAGAGAACGGTCTCAATGGCGGCTATTAACAAATCTGGACCGATCTGGGCCAAATTGAAGAAGAATGTCGAAGGCCCTAAATCAATTCACTGTCCCAAATTTTGGCAAAATCGGACAATAAATGCGCCTTTTTTGGGCCCAAAACCTTAATTTGAGAGATCGGTCTACATTGCAGCTATATCCAAATCTGGACAGATCGGAGCCAAATTCAAGAAAGTTGTTGAAGAGCCTAACACAACTCACTGTACCATATTTCGGCGAAATCGGACAATAAATGCGCCTTTTATGGGTCCTAGACCTTAAATCGAGAGAACGGTCTGTATGGCAACTATATGCAAATCTGAACCGATATGAGCCAAATTGAAGAAGAATGTGGAAGGCCCTAAATCAACTCAGTGTCCCAAATTTTGGCAAAATCGGACAATAAATGCGCCTTTTATGGGCTCAAGACCCTAAATCGGCGGATCGGTCTATATGACAGCTATATCCAAATGTGAACCAAATTGTAGAAGGGTGTCGATTGGCTTAACACAACTCACTGTCCCAAATTTCGGCGAAATCGGACAATAAATGCGCCTTTTATGGGCCCAAAACCTTAATTTAAGAGATCGGTCTATATGGCACCTATATCCAAGTCTGAACCGATATGAGCCAAAGTGCAGAAAAATCTCGAGGGTCCTAACACAACTCACTGTCCCCAATTTTGGCAAAATCGGACAATAAATGCGCCTTTTGTAGGCCCAAAACCTTAAATCGAGAGATCGGTCTATATGGCGGCTATATTAAGATATAGTCCGATATAGCCAAGTAGCCGAGTTGGTAGCGTGCTTGGATTACCAGTGCTGGGGTCGTGGGTTCGATTCCCGCCAGAAGCCTTGGTCTGTCGTGGTATCACAATGGACTTAAAATTGTCTAAGTGAGTGAGACTGCCACTCTTACCTAACCTAACCTAGCCCATCTTGGAACTTAATGTGGACATAAAAAGAATCTGTGCAAAGTTTTATCTTAATATCTCTATTTTTAAAGACTGTAGCGTGATCTCAACAGACGGAAGGACATGGCTAGATCGTCTTAGATTTTTACGACGATCAAGAATATATATACTCTATAGGGTCGGAAATGGATATTTCGATGTGTTGCAAACGAAATGACAAAATGAATTTACCCCCATCCTTTGGTGGTGGGTATAAAAATCGATTCAGATTTAGATATAGCCCCCATATATATGTTCGTCCTATTTGGACTAATATTGCAAAAATATGGTCATTTGTTAACCGATTCTGTGGAAATTAGGCAGGAAGGGGTTTTTCTTCACTCTCGGCATTATTGGTGATTTTCATAGAAATCGGCTCAGATTTAGATATAGCTGCCATATATGTATATCGCCCGATATTCACTTCTAGAGCCACTGCAAGCACATTTATTGACCAATATTGCCAACATTTTGCACAACGCTTTACTCTACGACTACCACAGTATATAAGAAGGTTGCTCGAAATCGGTTCAGATTTAGATATAGCTCCCATATATATGTTCGTCCGATTTGCACTAATATTGCAATAATATGGTCATTTGTTAACCGATTCCTTCAAAATTTGGCAGAAAGGGGTTTCTCTTGACTCTCAACCTAACTGGTGAATTTAATAGAAATTGGTTCAGATTTAGATATAGCTGCCATATATGTATATCGCCCGATATTCACTTCTACAGCCACTGCAAGCGCATTTATTGACCAATCTTGCCAAAATTTTGCACAACGTTTTCCCCGACGACTACCACAACACGTAAGAAGTTTGGTCAAAATCGGTTCAGATTTAGATAGAGCTCCCATATATATGTTCGTCCGATTTGGACTAATATTGCAATAATATGGTCATTTTTTAACCGATTTCTTCAAAATTTGGCAGAAAAGGGTTTCTCTTGACTCTCAACCTAACTGGTGAATTTAATAGAAATCGGTTCAGATTTAGATATAGCTGTCATATATGTATATCGCCCGATTTTCACTGCTTGAGCCACTGCAAGCGCATTTATTGACCAATCTTGCCAAAATTTTGTGCAACGTTTTCCTCGATGAATACAATAATATCTATGGAGTTTTCTTGAAATCGGTTCAGATTTAGATTTAGCTCCCATATATATGTTTGGCCGATTTGGACTAATATTGCAATAATATGGTCATTTGTTAACCGATTCTGTCGAAATTTGGCGTGAAGGGGTTTTTCTTGACTCTCGATGTTATTGGTGATTTTCATAGAAATCGGTTCAGATTTAGATATAGCTGTCATATATGTATATCGCATGATATTCACTTCTAGAGCCACTGCAAGCGCATTTATTGACCAATCTTGCAAAAATTTTGCACAAATCTTTCCTCGACGATTACCATAATATCTATGGAGTTTGCTTGAAATCGGTTCAGATTTGGATATAGCTCCCATATATATGTTCGTCCGATTTGGACTAATATTGCAATAATATGGTCATTTGTTAACCGATTCCTTCAAAATTTGGCAGAAAGGGGTTTCTCTTAACTCTCAATATTACTGGTGAATTTCATAGAAATCGGTTCAGATTTGGATATAGCTGCCATATATGTATATAGCTTGATATTCACTTCTAGAGCCACTGCAAGCGCAATTATTGACCAATCTTGCCAAAATTTTGTACAACGCTTTCCTCGACAACTACCACAATATCTATGGAGTTTGCTTGAAATCGGTTCAGATTTAGATATAGCTCCCATATATATGTTTGTCCGATTTGGACTAATATTGCAATAACATGGTCATTTGTTAACCGATTCTTTCAAAATTTGGCAGGAAGAGGTTTCTCTTGACGCTCGGCATTATTGGTGAATACCATAAAAATCGGCTGAGATTTAGATATAGCTGCCATATATGTATATCGCCCAATTTTCACTGCTTGAGCCACTGCAAGCGCATTTATTGACCAATCTTGCCAACATTTTGCACAACGCTTTTCTCGACGACTACCATAAAATTTATGGAGTTTGCTTGAAATCGGTTCAGATTTAGATATAGCTCCCATATACATATGTTCGTCCGATTCGGACTAATATTGCAATAATATGGTCATTTGTTAACCGATTCTGTCGAAATTTGGCATGAAGGGGTTTTTCTTGACTCTCGACGTTATTGGTGATTTTCATAGAAATCGGTTCAGATTTAGATATAGCTCCCATATACATATGTTCGTCCGATTCGGACTAATATTGCAATAATATGGTCATTTGTTAACCGATTCTGTCGAAATTTGGCATGAAGGGGTTTTTCTTGACTCTCGACGTTATTGGTGATTTTCATAGAAATCGGTTCAGATTAAGATATAGCTGCCATATATGTATATCGCCCGATATTCATATTTAGAGCCATTGCAATCGCATTTATTGACAAATCTTGCCAAAATTTTGTACAATGCTTTCCTCGACAACTACCACAATATCTATGGAGTTTGGTCAAAATCGGTTCAGATTTAGATATAGCTCCCATTTATATGTTCGTCAGATTTTGGGTAATTTGCAATAATGTTGTCATTTGTCAACCATAGATATTACAGTCTGGAGGAAAAATATTGGGTCCTTTGTCACCAGAGTTGGGGTTGAATTCCCACCAAAGTTGGATATTGCACTACAGTAGTGCCAAAATATACAAAAACTGTCTGATTGAATCTAATTTTAAAAGGATTTAAGTCTAAGCTTGTCATTGGACTCATCATCACTTTTTGATTCGCATCATGCCTTGTTGTCCGTCTGTCTGCTTATGTAATTTAGGGATCAAATTGCAGTTTTCGTTTATAATTCTATTCTTAAATTTAACTCTTTAAAAATTTTCGAACAGTATTTCAAGATCCTTATATCATTGCAATGTTTGACACTTTAATTTAGAGCATGAAATCCCAAGTAGTACCTTCTATAACTTGCAACATTTAGACCATTTCTCAATTTTCCATTTCCATTTTCCCAAAGACATCTGTATTTGGAAAAAAAACCCGAGTGGCACATTCAGGAAATACCATTATAGGCTACTTGAGCATGATTTATGGATTATTAAGGGTGATTAAGAGGCGCGAGTACTTAAGCATGTGCTGTTGTCTCCCCTACCCATATTACAGGACACATGCCATAGTAGCAGCAGGTAGTAAGCCACCTTTTGCAGTCTGCCTTTAATATCCTTATTTAAGGATTTCATTCATATTTTTAAGTATTTTTCCCATACATTAAAAAAAATATTTTTACAAAACGAAATACAATTTGAGACAGTGCCCGTAATTAATGGTCTACACATGGGATTGAAGAGACCAAAAAAATAGCAATAGGATTAATGACAAACCAAGGCCCAGTCCGGCTGGCTTCTGCTAAAACCTACTTAATGATTTCTTGGCACTTTTTTCTTAAAGGCTAGCTAGCCACTGGTGGTTGTGTTTGACACATGTTAATTATAAGGCAAGAATTTGTTAGAGACAATGCACAGTGGTAAAGAAATGGCTTATTTGGTTATTTGGCTACTTTAAGAATTTTAAGTTTTGTACAAATCTGACCTTTGCATTTTTCTGAACTAAGAGCTGTGAGAGAAAAAAAGTGGTGGCAATAGTTATTTTCGATTTGTAACCCGCATTACTTTTGGCCGAAGAGTCGGCTATCAAAATGTTATAAAACAAAGTAATTGTTTATTTTGTAAGCAATCTACTAAATCTTTACAAAAGTTAAAAAAATCTCTTTGCAAGATTTTTAGACATCATAATGGCTTTTTAACAGTTTGTAGATAAAATGGTTCCTTAAATAATGACAAGTAAAAAGGCATTAAGTTCGGCCGGTCCGAACTTTGGATACCCACCACCTCGGGAATATATGTAAACCATCTTTCATCAAAATGCGGTGAAAATTTCATACCTTATGTCCCATGTCAGTTATATCAAAATATGTTCCGATTTGGACCAAATACTAAAAGTACACTAGCTGTATCTAAAAATAAACCGATCTGACACGGATGTCGAAAAGCCTAACATAAGTCACTGTGTCAAATTTCAGTGAAATCGGATTATAAATGCGCCTTTTATGGGGCCAAGACCTTAAATCGCGATATCGGTCTATATGGCAGCTATATTCAAATCTGGACCGATCTGGGCAAAATTGAAGAAGCACTTCGAAGAGCTTTACCAAACCCACTGTCTCAAATTTCAGCGACATCGGACAATAAATGCGTCTTTTATGGCCCCAAAACCTAAAACCTAGATATCGGTCTATATGGCAGCTATATCCATATCTGAATCGATCTGTGCGATATTGCAGAAGTACAGGGTGGCTGATGAAAGCCGCTACCAAAAAAAAATGTAATAACTTTTTTTCTATTTAATAATAATAATTTAATAATTAATTTAATTAATTAATTAATTAATTTAATTAATAATAATTTAATAATTAATTTAATAATTTAATTTAACATGAATAAAAGAAAAATGTATTCCATACACCGAAAAAAAAATGTAGCAATATTCATCATTGTAGCAATATTCATCAGCCACCCTGTATGTCAAGGGGTTTGACTTAACTCACTGTCTCAAATTTCGGCGACATGGGACAATAAATAAGCATTTTATGGGCCCAAAACCATAAATCAATATATCGGTCTATATGGCAGTTATATCCAAATCTGACCCGTTCTGAGCAAAATTGACAAAGAATGTCGAAGGGTCTAACACAACTCACTGTCCCAAATTTCACCAAAATCGGATAATAAATGTGGCTTTTATGGGCCGAAGACCCTAAATCGGAGAATCGGTCTATATGGCAGCTACATCCAAATTTGGATCGATCTGAACCAAATTGACGAAGGATGTCGAAGGGTCTAACACAACTCACTGTCCCAAATTTCAGCAAAATCGGATAATAAATTTGGCTTTTATGGGCCTTAGACCCTAAATCGGAGGATACGTCTATATGGCAGCTACATCCAAATTTGGATCGATCTGAACCAAATTGACGGAGGATATTGAAGGGCCTAACACAACTCACTGTCCCAAATTTCACCAAAATCGGAAAATAAATGTGGCTTTTATGGGCCGAAGACCCTAAATCGGAGGATCAGTCTATATGGGGGCTATATCAAGATATAGTCCGATATAGCCCATCTTCAAACTTAACCTGCTTATGGATAAAAAAAGAATCTGTGCAAAGTTTCAGCTCAATATTTCAATTTTTAAAGGCTGTAGCGTGATTTCAACAGACAGACGGAAAGACGGACGGACATGTCTAGATCGTCTTAGATTTTTACGCTGATCAAGAATATATATACTTTATAGGGTCGGAAATGGATATTTCGATGTGTTGCAAACGGAATGACAAAATGAATATACCCCCATCCTTCGGTGATGGGTATAAAAATTTGCGTTCAAGTCTAGGTGGCTCTTTTGCTTCCAAAAATAAGTCAAATAGGTTGATAAATACTACTCTCAAATAAAAGGTATTTGAGAGTAGAAAACGAATTTGATATCCAATTTTGGAGCTTAGTGTTTTGGGGTACGCCCTAAAGCACCCCCTAAACTGAACTTTATTTCAGTTGGGAAGAAAGAACGAATTTGATATCTATTTTCAGTGTAAAGTGTCGGTGGCTGCCCCAGCCCCAAAAAATCCTCCAAACAGTTCATATTTACCGACCATGGCAATATGGGGCTCAAATTAAAGAGATTTGAAGGTGCTGCACGAATTTTATATCCATATTTGAGTCGAAATGTCTGAGGTGCCATCCCTCCCCTAATGACAACATTACCTTTAGTAAGAACATTACCACCAGTAACCGAGAAGGGGCAAATTCTCACACATCAATGAGTGCTTTCCGATTCAAGATAAAACTTAATGATAAGGGACCTCTTTTTATAGCCGAGTCCGAACGGCGTCCCGCTGTGCGACACCTCTTTGGGAAAAAAATTTAAAATGACCATGCATGGCATTGTGCCTCGCAAATGTGGCTAACATTAAGAGGGGATAGACACCGCTTTGTCCGATATTCTCGCCAGAATTCGTACGCGTTCAGCGTCATAGACTACAATGATACGAATTTGATATCCGCATTCAGGGCGAAGTGTCCCCAGCCTAAAATGATATTAGTTATAAAAACGTTCCAAATGGCCAAAAAAGGTACAAACCCAGCTAAAATTAGCCTCTTTAGTAGACTGGCTGTTTGTCACACCTTTATGGCCAAGTAGAGGAAGAATTTTGTAATCTTACCAATGGTGATTTCGATCAATCAATCAATCAATTCACAAATGGTCCCACAATTTCAAAAATACTGAGGATACCTTGACTTAAATTAAAAAACAAAAAATTGTTGCCAGACCAATAGCTCATAAGTCGTTTGAGATATTACCGACATGGCATGTTTTTTGTAGGGGTTTTCAAGGTCTATCTTTAAAAAAAAAAAGAATCAAGCCGATTGGGTCATACATGACTGTTTGGCAAGCAATTCAAAATTTGACATGCTCGAGGTTTGATGCCCCATGGATCAGCCTCCGGTGCAAAAAGGGTGTCCAAATTTTGCGTACTTATTGAAAAACACCTCAGCATTGACTGTGTTAAGTGTCGTGTACATATCTCTTACCGTTCAAATGTTCCATTATTATTTCCAGGAGATTTCGATTTGGCAACACTGGGTCTGTCTTTTGACGTGCCCTTAATGATGTGGAGAATTTAGGTGTGGACGGCTTCACTTCTTGGTCAAAGAAGTGGCTTGACTTGGCTAACTTGAAGTTGGAGTCCATATATGGCTTGATTTAGGGAACTTGGGTTAATACGGCCCTGAAAGGTCGGATGATTAACACCACACTAGCTGAGGTCGCGATAAGACGATTGTGACCAGAGAAACTCCGCAAGGATTCTTATGATTTCTGGTTTACAATAAGACTCCGATGTTTTTCGAGAGGGAGCAACTGAAGGTCGTTGCCTACGCTGACGATGTCGTCATCATGGTGGTAACCGTTTCCTCTCTACTATTACGGACCTCGTTCAGGCAACTATGAGGAAGCTGTCCGAATGGGCTAGGGCCAACGGGCTTGGCATAAATCCCATAAAAACTGAACTGATACTTTTTACCAGGAGAAGGAAGCTGGGTGGTTTTGGGGTACCTGTCCTGGATGGGAAGGAGTTACCACTTGCTTAGGAGGCCAAGTACATGGGCGTGTGTTGTGATACTTGATCAGAAACTAAGTTGAAAAATATATTGGGTTGCCCAAAAAGTAATTGCGGATTTTTTAAAAGAAAATAAATGCATTTTTAATAAAACTTAGAATGAACTTTAATCAAATATACTTTTTTTACACTTTTTTTCTAAAGCAAGCTAAAAGTAACAGCTGACAACTGACAGAAGAAAGAATGCAACTACAAAGTCACAAGCTGTGAAAAAATTTGCCAACGCCGACTATATGAAAAATCCGCAATTACTTTTTGGGTCACCCAATAATACCCTACACCACCTAGTGTACGTAGTACTTTTTATATGAAGAACTTATCTCGAAATCTAGTCAGACTTTTTCTGAGGGGTGCATACCTAACCCTAACTCCCCAGAGGACTTTCTACGCTTATAGGCATAAATAAAAAATAGCTAAATACTAATCGTGAGACTAGAAACGGAGAAGAATTGGAAGGCGATAGACCCTTTTATAACGATAGTATATAAAAGGCTGAATGCGTAAGAGTTAGCCCGAAATGCGTTACAAGCAACACAGAGCTGAGAAAATGGAGCAAGGCTTTGTCATTTGGAAGCTAATCTCCTTGACCTGCTATAGGTCAACAGGTCTAACAAACTGAGGTTAATGAAGATGTTCTTGGTGTCTGCCGCTTCCAGAAACATGATAGGTCTGGTTTATTCAATGACCTGCTTCTTCCGGACCAATAGGCGTGTTGCTGTTTTAAAAAAGCTCACCTGCCGTTGATTGCCCAGTCGACAACAGGCTTTAATTATTGGGTTGCCCAAAAAGTAATTGCGGATTTTTTAAAAGAAACTAAATGCATTTTTAATAAATCTTAGAATGAACTTTAATCAAATATACTTTTTTTACCCTTTTTTTTCTAAAGCAAGCTAAAAGTAACAGCTGATAACTGACAGAAGAAAGAATGCAATTACAGAGTCACAAGCTGTGAAAAATTTTGTCAACGCCGACTATATGAAAAATCCGCAATTACTTTTTGGGCAACCCAATATTTAGTTGATCTTCGTTAGAAATCCTTCGGAACCGAGAGGCTTTATCTTTTGAAGGCTACTTGCAGCGGGTTAGAGTTCTTCACAATTGGGGAAGTTCAATGTCTTCATCTGGAAATATTCCACCTTGACAAACATTTGTTATAAATGTTCAAAAGTATTTCTGGGGAAGTATTTTGAAGAACTTTAATGTGTTCTTTGTCTACTCAGGGTTCGTGTTCATGAAACTTCTGATAATCTTTTTCATCGTTTCTGGAGATGTATTGGGTTGCCCAAAAAGTAATTGCGGATTTTTCATATAGTCGGCGTTGACAAATTTTTTCACAGCTTGTGACTCTGTAATTGCATTCTTTCTTCTGTCAGTTATCAGCTGTTACTTTTAGCTTGCTTTAGAAAAAAAGTGTAAAAAAAGTATATTTGATTAAAGTTCATTCTAAGTTTTACTAAAAATGCATTTACTTTCTTTTAAAAAATCCGCAATTACTTTTTGGGCAACCATTATTTTCATTTCTGGGGAAGTATTTTCGTGAACTTTAATGTGTTCATTGTGTACTCATGGTTCGTGTTCATGAAACTTGTGATAATATTCTTCTTCATTTATCTACATATATGCGCTGTATTCTTCATTTCTCATTTCAACTTTAAAGTCGAGCCCACAGAGATTTCGGTTTAGGTCCCCTCTTTGCTCATCCCATATTGAAACCCACAATGGTATCTGAAAGCTGCAATCAACATTCTATATTAAAAATTTTATGAAGAATATTTCCATCTGAAAACTGATTAGGCGGAAAGAGGAATGGACAGTTTGATACACGAAACTGATCACAACTTCTGAGACAATGATTGTTTGGTAAATGGTGTTCTTATCTATGATTTCATAGTCTTTCTTCTATACCAGACCACCAGCTAATAATCTGTCTAACCATCATGTTCTTAATTTTGCAACATTTGTATTAACGCTAACGTTTGACTTCATGCAGCCATCTTAGCAACATTTTATCCACTTGCGAAAAGCAAATAATCACATTTTCATTATTTCCGGTTCAAAGAACAAAATATTCAAATACCCATGTATACAAGAAATAAGGTGTGTATTTAAACAACAACAATATTAAAATGTTGTTGCCAAAATTTTTCTTTGCGCAGTAGGATTTCCACAGTAAAATATAAGAAGAAGAACAACAACACTGCTATGGAATAGAAAATTCACAAAGAACCCCACGAGTGCATAAACTTCCGTGAAATCCCCCACCGAGGGAACGTCATTAAATGTTTCCTGTGTACCATTTGTTAAATATCCAAAAGTTTTTGGCTTGCCGTCCGTCTACTACGTAGACACATGCGATAGCCATGCATGAGAATAGAAGCCAAAAAAAAAAAGAAAAAATAATTTTTTTCTTCTAAATTTCTTTCTTATTTTGAGAAAAGTGATTAGATTGTAATCTGAGTAAATGGTATTTTGTAAGATGAACGTGCCTAATTTGTTAATAACAATTAAATTCCTTGCTTATAAGTCATAAATTAAAAGTATGCCCCGCTGAGGCAAAAAAAAAACTACAAAACTAAATCAATTAAAAAAGAGATGAAACAAGGAAAATTAAAATTTTCATTTAATCGTTGCCATGGTGGTGATGACGATGTTTTTCTTTCATTTAGCAATGGCAATATTTAAGATTATATATGTGGCACATTAAAACAAACATTTTTATTTAGGAATGAATGTGTGTTTTAATACAACTTCTACAAATCAGCAACACCGGAAGTGTAGACCATCTATGTATGTTATGCCGGCATCGTCATCGTTCGATTGTGCGGTGGCATCATCATTTTAATCAACATTTGGTTTTCAAATCTAAATCTGCAGCTATCTTTCGGACCATGAACTTTTAAAGAAGAAAGAGGATAAAGTAAGTTTTTGATATACCCTCCAAAGGAGTAGGGTATGCTTACTGCTATTTCAAGAATTTTTTTTCATAGAAATAAAATGTTAAATGTCGGCTTTATTTTGGCTTGAGATTAAAACAAGTAAAAAGGCGTTAAGTTCGGCCGGGCCGAACTTTGGATACCCACCACCTTGGGTATATATGTAAACCTCCTTTTATCAAATTTCGGTGAAAATTTCATACCTTATGTCCCATATCAGTTATATCAAATTATGTTCCGATTTGGACCAAATACTAATAAGTACGCTAGCAATATCTAAAAATAAACCGATCTGAACCATATATGACACGGATGTCGAAAAGCCTAACATTAGTCACTGTGTCAAATTTCAGTGAAATCGGATTATAAATGCGCCTTTTATGCGGCCAAGACTTTAAATCGAGATATAGGTCTACATGGTAGCTATATCCAAATCTGGACTGATTTGGGTCAAGTTGCATAAAAGTGTCGAAGAGCGTAACACAAAGCACTGTCCCAAATTTCGGACAATAAATGACTCTTTTATGGGCCCAAAACCTTAGATCGAGAGATCGGTCTATATGACAGCTATGTTGAAATCTGGACCGATCTGGGCCAAATTGAAGAAGGACGTCGAAGAGCCTAACCAAACTCACTGTCTCAAATTTCAGCGACATCAGACAATAAATGCGTCTTTTATGGCCCCAAAACCTAAAATCTAGATATCGGTCTATATGGCAGCTATATCCAACTCTGGACCGATCTGTGCGATATTGCCTCACAGACTCACTGTCCTAAATTTCGGCGACATCGGACAATAAATGAGCATTTTATGGGCCAAAAACCATAAATCAAGAAATGGGTCTATATGGCAGCTAAATTCAAATCTGAACCGATATGGATCAAATTGAAGAAAGATGTCGAAGGGCCTAACACAACTCACTGTCCCAAATTTCAGCAAAATCGGACAATAAATGTGGCTTTTATGGACCTAACACCATAAATCGGAGGATCGGTCTATATGGCTGCTATATCCAAATCTGAACCGATCTGAGCCAAATTAACGTAGGATGTCGATAGGCCTTACACAATTCATTGTCCCGAATTTCATCAAAATCGGATAATAAATGTGGCTTTTGTGGGCCTAAGACCCTGAACCGGAGGATCGGTCTATATGGCAGCTATATCCAAATCTGAACCGATCTGGGCCAAATTAACAGAGGAAGTCGGGAGGCCTAACACAACTCACTGTCCAAAATTTCAGCAAAATCGAATAATAAATGTGGCTTTTATGGGCCTTAGACCCCAAATCGGAGGATCGGTCTATATGGCAGCTATATCCAAATCTGAACCGATCTGGGCCAAATTAACAGAGGAAGTCGAAAGGCCTAACACAACTCACTGTCCAAAATTTCAGCAAAATCGGATAATAAATGTGGCTTTTATGGGCCTAAGACCCTAAATCGGAGGATCGGTCTATATGGGGGCTATATCAAGATATAGTCCGATATAGCCCATCTTCGAACTTAAGCTGCTTATGGACAAAAAAAGAATCTGTGCAAAATTTCAGCTCAATATCTCTATTTTTAAAGGCTGTAGCGTGATTTCAACAGACAGACGGACAGACGGACGGACGGACGGACATGTCTAGATCGTCTTAGATTTTCACGCTGATCAAGAATATATATACTTTATAGGGTCGGAAATGGATATTTCGATGTGTTGCAAACGGAATGACAAAATGAATATACCCCCATCCTTCGGTGGTGGGTATAAAAATATTGCCAAAAATTTCTGAAAGGAAACATAGGCTATATAATTTTTTGATATAGGGAGGAGGGCGGACCCTCCCCTTTACCACAAAAGTACTACCCAAAATTAAAAGTGGACCGTTCGGGACAATATGGGATTCATATGAAAGGTATTCAAGAGTATGAATTTCATAATAAAAGTTGGTACCTGGGGGGCCGCCCCAGGCCAAAAAACCCTTAAAATCGGTCTATTTGACGATCATGACAATATGGGACTCAAATAAAAGGTATTCAGGAGAAGATTACGTATATGGTCAGGAAATAGGAATAGGCTTTATAATTTATTGATAACGGAAGGGGGCGGACCCTCCACCGTTACCCCAAAAACACCACCCAAAATCAAAAGTGGAACGATGGGTATCAAATGCAAAGTACGCGGGATTAGATAACGAATCTGTCATACAAATTCATGTCGAAGTATGGGGGGTCACCCCAACCCCACAAAAATGCACAAAACGGGCACATTAGCCAATATACCCGTGATTGGGACTCGGTTTGTTTGTTCCGTATAGACTGAAAAACGGCAGAACCGAATTTCTCGAAATTTTCGCATATTGTGTGGGTTGGTCTGGAAGGAAACATAGACTATATGATTTTTCGGTATCAGAAGGGGGGGACGGATCCTCCCCCTTATGCGAAAAACACATCCCAAAATCAAAAGTGGACCAA
This sequence comes from Stomoxys calcitrans, assembly GCF_963082655.1. Taxonomy (NCBI): domain Eukaryota; kingdom Metazoa; phylum Arthropoda; class Insecta; order Diptera; family Muscidae; genus Stomoxys; species Stomoxys calcitrans. The sequence goes on from NC_081553.1 coordinate 213,975,935, forward strand.
TCGGGACAATATAGGGATCAAATGAAAGGTATTGGAGAGCAGAAAACGAATATGGTATTAAAATTGGGTTCGAAGTACCTAGCGGGCCTCCCCGAACACCAAAACCCCTCTCAACAGATATATTCGAAGTTCATGTCAATATGGGATTCCAATGAAAAGTATTAAGCAGTAGATTACAAATATGGCATAAAACATTAGGTCCAAGTAATGGGAGGTCGCCAAACCCCAAATACCCCCAAATGGGCATATTAGCCGACCATGACCATATGGGAATCAAATGTAGGGTATTAGTATTAGGGAGAAGATAACAAATATGACATTTGCGTTCAAGTCTAGGTGGCGCTTTTTCATCCAAAAATAAGTCAAATAGGTTGATATGGGACTCAAATGAAAGGTATTTGAGAGTAGAAAACGACTTTAATATCCAATTTTGAAGCCAAGTGTTTTGGGGTACGCCCTAAAGCATCCCCTATACTAAACGTTAATTCCGTTGGGAATAAAGAACGAATTTGATATCAAATTTTGGAGCCAAGTGTTTTGGGTTGCCCAAAAAGAAATTGCGGATTTTTTAAAAGAAAGTAAATGCATTTTTAATAAATCTTAGAATGAATTTTAATCAAATATACTTTTTTTACCCTTTTTTTCTAAAGCAAGCTAAAAGTAACAGCTGATAACTGACAGAAGAAAAAATGCAATTACAGAGTCACAAGCTGTGAAAAAACTTGTCAACGCCGACTATATGAAAAATCCGCAATTACTTTTTGGGCAACCCAATATATTTTCAGTGCAAAGGGCCGGTGGCCTTTCCAGCCCCAAAACACCCTCCAAACGGTTCATATTTACCGACCATGGCACTCATGGGACTAAAATTAAAGGGATTTGGAAGTGCAGCATAAATTTGATATCCATATTAGAGTCGAATTATCTGAGGTGGCATCTCTCTCTTAATGAGAATATTACCCTAAGGAAGAACATTACCACCAGGAACCGAGAAGGGGCAAATTCTCACACATCAATGAGTGCTTTCCGATTCAAGGCTAAACTCAATGATAAGGGACCTTTTTTTATAGCCGAGTTCGGCTGCCAAGTAAACCGATCTTGTGTTTTAACTTCTTGAGCCACTAGAGGGGACAATGCTTATCCGATTTGGATTAAATTTTGCACGAGGTGTTTTATTATGACTTCCAATAATTGTGCTGAGTATGGTTGAAATCGGTTTATAACCTGATATAGCTGTCATATAAACCGATCTGGGGTCTTGACTTCTTGAGCCATTTCCGATTTAGCTGAAATTTTGGATGAGGTGTTTTGTTAAAACTTTCAACAACTGTGCTTAGCATAGTGGGAATCGGCCCATAACCTGATATAGCTGCCGTATAAACCGATCTGGGGTCTTGACTACTTAAATCTCTAGAGGGCGCATTTCCTATCCGATCTGGCTGAAATTTTGCGTGATGTGTTTCGTTTTGACTTTTAACAACTGTGGAAAGTATATTTCAAATCGGTTCATAACCTTCTATAGCTGTCATTTAAACCAATCTGAGATCTTGATTTCTTGAGCTTCTATAGGGTGCAATTATTATCTAATTTGGGTGAAATTTTGTACAACGGCTTCTCCCATGACCTTTAACTTACGTATCAAATATGGTCTGAATAAGTCTATAGCCTAATACAGCTGCGCTATAAAACGATCTCCCTATTTTACTTTTTGAGCTCCTAAAGGGCGAAATTTTTATTCGATTTGGCTGAATTTTTATACAATGACTTCTCCTTTGGTCTCCAACATTCATTCCGTTATGGTCCGAATCGGACCATAACTTGATATAGCTCCAATAGCATAGCAATTCTTTTCTTCTATCCTTTCCGTTCTTTGTCTAAATAGGGACACCGGGAAAAGATCTCGACAAATGCGATCCATGGTGGAGCGTATATAAGATTCGGCCCGGACGAACTTAGCACGTTTTTATTGGTTTTCTTTTTCGCCACGAGCTCAATGATGGGAAATGTTTCCTTTGCAACTGAAAAAGGTGCACATATCTCCGAGATCGCGTTTTTGAATATTCGGGAAAGAAGGGGCTCCTCGAAATTTTTGTCAATTTCTTAAAAAAAACCCACATCGTATTTCTATAATTTTTCCTAAAATTTCTTTCAATTTTATTTCAGTTTTGAATTTTTGTAAAATTTTATTTCCAAAGGGTTAAATTTCAAGAGCTATAGGAAATTTAAAAATAAACGCCTAGAACTCAGAAAAATTTATGAAGTCTTTATTGGAATCGATAGTACGATCCATGTAATTTAATGTTTGAAGATTATTTCATGTAAATGTTAACCGTGACTGCGCCTCAAATGATATATCCGCAAAGTCCAATTTTGCCACACGCTTTCCTACATTTCGGCTGGTATCTCACGAATAAATGCTTTAATGCTGTCTTCCAGTGCGTTAATTGAAGCGGGCTTGTCTGTATAGACATGAACTTTAACATAGCCCACATTGTCTAAAGGCGTTAAGTCGCACGATTCAGGCGGCCAATTTACCGGTTCCGAATATGAAATAAAATGTTCACCGAACTCGCCTCTCAATAAGTCCATTGTTACGCAAGCTGTGTGGCACCGTCTTTTACAAACCACGTGTAATGTAAGTCAAGTTCTTTCATTTTAGATATCATCCCAAGGTATCACTCACCCTTCACAGTTACGTTTCGATTCGCATCATGTTTGAAGAAGTACGGTCCAATGATGCCACTAGCCTATAAACCGCACCAACTTTGGCTTTTTCTAAATGCGTTGGTAGCTCTTGCAATGCTTCTGGCTGATCTTCACTCCAAAATCGACAATTCTGCTTATTTACGTACCCATTAAGCCAAAAATTAGCTTCGTCGATGGAATGGAAGAAGCGCGCGATGAACTTTCTTAACAGAGCATGTATTTTGGTAATAAAGTTCAATAATTTGCAAGCGTTGTTCGATTGTACGATGATTCATGGTTAAATTGCAGACCAAACTGAATATGTTTGGCAGTGAAACAAAACACGAAACGTGCGTGAGCTGTTCAAATCAATGTTGTCAAAAAGATAATAGCTAAAAAATCACCTATTATTAAAAATTTTCTTAAAATTTTATTTTTATATTTTTTTTATTTTATTTCTATGAAAAACGATGTAAAATTTGAGTTTTGTAGAAATATTGTCAAAATTCAAAACAAGTAGGCAAGGCATTAAGTTCCGCCGGGTCGAACCACCTTATTTTTAAATACTATACTGAGAATGTTGTCCATAAAAAACTTTTTTTGAACAATAAAATTACTTTGTCTTTGTAACTTAACTTAAGAATCCTTTTAAAAATATTTCCATTTAATGCCTCCTCTTCGACTTTCTGACATTTAATCTAATTAGCTTAGCTAAAGAACAACCCTTTGTCTTTAATTTAATGAATCTTCTGGCACACATGCCTTTAATTTGTACGCATTTAATCTTCGGTTTCCATACTAAACCAATGCTAGCTGATTTGCCATTTCTTGAAATTTGTTTAAATCATTAATGTGGCTGCTGTTTTTGTTTAAATCTCCGGGGATGAACCTAAGAAGCTAATACACACATAGGCACTCACACAGAAATCCAAGCGAAATAATGATGAATTGTTTGTATATTCTCAGCCAAGTGTATCTGGACGCGTTTGGGGCCAGACAGACGGACGGACGGACGGACGGATGCATTTAGACACAATCTGAGATGGGGCTACTGAAATAACGAAACATAGGATATACGATGAGATATGCATATAGGCAGAGATACTTAATGATACACAAATACTAAATCAATTTTCTGGTTATTTTCTCTTCCTCCTTCTTCTGTTGTTTTGTCTTTGGTTTGTTTCTGTTTCAAAAAAAAATGGTTACTCTGCGATTCCTAGTATTCATAAAATACATAATTTTGTTGATTTTTTTTGAGTGTTATTTAGGTGAATATCTTGGTAGCATATAAATCATAGTTCTCTTATCCATTGAGTAAATAATTATGGATGAACATTAATTTTTTGTCTTTCACACTTTTTTATGAAATCCCAAACCTCAAAATGTAAATAAATCAAAAAAAAAAGATTTTTGAAAATTTATGAATGAATTTTTTTTTTTTTTGTGAAATATGTGAGCTAATTTTTTTTCTACGGAGAGAGAGAGAGATTGTGACAGAAAAAATTAATCATGAGTAATAAAACAATTCATAATTTTAATATATAGGTGGGTTTACTAAATAAAACAAGTAAAAAGGCATTAAGTTCTGCTGGACCGAACTTTGGATACCCACCTCCTCGGATATATTGGATTGCCCAAAAAGTAATTGCGGATTTTTTAAAAGAAAGTAAATGCATTTTCAATAAAACTTAGAATGAACTTTAATCAAATATACTTTTTTACACTTTTTTTCTAAAGCAAGCTAAAAGTAACAGCTGATAACTGACGGAAGAAAGAATGCAATTACAGAGTCACAAGCTGTGAAAAAATTTGTCAACGCCGACTATATGAAAAATCCGCAATTACTTTTTGGGCAACCCAATATATGTCAGACCCTTAATCGGCTATATGACAGCTATATCTAAATACACTCCGATTCTTACCATATTTTGGTCAGATGGCGGGTGGGTTTAAAAACTTCACTGTTTCAAATTTCAGCGAAATCGGGTAATAAATAATGCTTTTATGGACTTCAGACCCCTTAATCGGCAGATCGGTCTATATGGCAGCTATACATAAATCTAGTCCGATCTGAACCATATTTGGGTCCGATGTTGGAAGGCCTTAAACTACTCACTGTTTAAAATTTTAGCGAAATACAATAAAAAAAATATAGCTTTTATGGGCTTGAGACCCTTCATCGGGAGATCGGTCTATATGACAGCTACATCTAAATATAGCCCGATCTGGACCATATTTAGGTCAGATGTTTGAAGGCCTAAAACTACACACTGCTTCACATTTCAGTGAAATCGGTTAACAAATAAAGCTTTTATGGGCTTCTGACCCTTCATCGGGAGATCGGTCTATATGACAGCTATATCTAAATATAGCCCGATCTGAACCATATTTGGGTCAGATGTTGGAAAACCTGAAACTACTCACTGTTTCAAATTTTAGCAAAATCGGAATAAATATAAAGCTTTTATGGGCTTGAGACCCTTTCTCAGCAGATCGGTCTATATGGCAGCTATATCTAAAAATAGCCCGATGTGAACCATATTAAGGTCGGATGTTGGGCGGCTTTAATCTACTCGCTGTTTCAAATTTCAGCGAAATCGGGTAATAAATAAAGCTTTTATGGGCTTTAGACCCTAGATCTAGAGATCCGGACAATATCTAAATATAGTCCGATTTTAACCCTATTTAGGTCGGACATCAGGAGGCTAAATAAAACTCGCTGCTTTAAATTTCAGCGAAATTGTATAAAAAATAAGGCTTAAATGGGCTTTAGACCCTTTATCGGGAGATCTATCTATATGGCAGCTATAAATAAATATAGTCCGATCTGAACCATATTCGGGTCCGATATAAAGAAGTTTAAAACTACTCAATGTTCCAAATTTCAGCGAATTCGGGTAATAAATAAAGCTTTTATGGCCTTCAGACCCTTTATCGGAGATCGGTATATATGGCAGCTATATCCAAATATAGTCTGATCTGAGCAATATTTGGATCCGATGTTAAAACACCTAAAACTACGCACTGTATCAAATTTCAGCGAATTCGGGTAATAAATAAAGCTTTTATGGCCTTCAGACCCTTTATCGGAGATCGGTCTATATGGCAGCTATATACAAATATGTCGGGACGCTTAAAGTAACTCACTGTTTAAAATTTTAGCGAAATTGGATAATAATTGTGGCTTTTATGGGCTTAAGACCCTCAATCGGGAGGTCCGTCAATATTGCAGCTATATCTAAATATGGTCCGATCTGGACCAAGCTTATATCCGGAATATATATACTTTGTAGGGTCGGTTTATATGAGAGTTATATCAGGTTAAAGACCGATTTGGAATGTTATGCAAAAAAACATGCGAAATTTCAGCCAATTCGGACAAAAATTGCGGCTTGTAAGGGTTCAAGAAGTCAAATCTGGAGATCGGTTTATATGGGAGCTATATCAGATTCTTAACTGACTTGGACCGTACCAACCACAGAACACTACATGCAAAAAGTCAGCCAAATCGTATAAAAAATCATCCGATTTGGCTGAAATTTGGAACAAAGGATTGAGTTAGGTCTTCCAACACCCGTGCTAAGTATGATCCGAATTGGTCTATAAACAGATATAGCCCCCATATGAACCGATCCCCCGATTTGACTCCTTGAGCACTTAGAAGCCTCAATTTTCATCCAATTTGGCCGAAATTTGGAACAAAGGCTTGAATTATGATTTTCAATATCCATGCCGAGTATAATCCGTATCGGTCTATAAACAGATATAGCCCCTATATAAACCGATCCCAGGATTTGACTTTTTGAGCCCTTAGAAGCCTCAATTTTCATCTGATTGAGCTGAAATTTGGAACAAAGGCTTGTGTTATGACTTTCAACATCATCGCCAAGAATAATCCGAATCGGTCTATAAACAGATATAGCTCCTATATAAACCGATCCACCGATTTGACTTCTTGAGCCCTTAGAAGCCTCAATTTTCATTCGATTTGGCTGAAATTGGGAACAAAGGCTTGAATTATGATTTCCAACATCCATATTAAGTATGGTCCGTATCGGTCTATAAACAGATATAGCCCCCATATAAACCGATCCCCCGATTTGACTTCTTGAGCCCCTAGAAGCCTCACTTTTCATACGATTTCGCTGAAATGTGGCCCAAAGAGCCTTTTCTTGTGACTTACAACATCCGACCCCAGTTTTATCCGAATCGATCAATCTGGTGATATAGGCCCTCTAAGTATCGATAATCCTAAATGACTTTTTGAGACCAAAGTAATTAAAAAACAAGATCCCAGATCGGTTTATATGTCAGCTATATCAGGTTATGGATCGATTTGAACCATACTTGGCACAGTTGTTGGATATCATAACAAAACACGTCGTACAAAACCTTATTCCAATCGGATAAGAATTGCGCACTATAGAGGCTCAAGAAGTCAAGACCCAAGATCGGTTCATATGTCAGCTATATCAGGTTATGGACCGATTTGAACCACACTTGGCACAGTTTTTGGATATCATAACAAAACACGTCGTGCAAAGTTTCATTCCAATCGGATAAGAATTGCGCCCTCTAGAGGCTCAAGAAGTCAAGACCCAAGATCGGTTGATATGGCAGCTATATCAGGTTATGGACGGATTTGAACCATACTTGGCACAGTTGTTGGATATTATAACAAAACATGTCGTGCAAAATTTCATTCCAATAGGATAAGAATTGCGCCCTCTAGAGGCTCAAGAAGTCAAGACCCAAGATCGGTTTATATGGCAGCTATATCAAAACATGAATCGATATGGCCCATTTACAATACCAACTGACCTACACTAATAAGAAGTATTTGTGCAAAATTTCAAGCGGCTAGCTTTACTCCTTCGGAAGTTAGTGTGCTTTCGACAGACAGACGGACGGATGGACGGACGGACGGACAGACAGACGGACATGGCTAGATCGACATAAAATGTCACGACGATCAAGAGATATATACTTTATGGGGTCTCAGACGAATATATCGAGTAATTACAATCAGAATGACGAAATTAGTATACCCCCCATCTTATGGTGGAGGGTATAACAAACTCAGTTAAAAAGGGGACATTTTTAGCGGAATCCATGGTGGTGGGTATTCAAGATTCGACCAGGTCGAACTTAGCACGTTTTTACTTGTTTTTGTAGATCAATATACCGTTTTAACCCAGCGGAACAAGTTGAGGTTTTTGATGCATTTGATCTGCCCATATTCGACAAGAATGTCAGACTATCTTAGAAAATTCACCGTTTAAAAATTTCCGGGAAATTGAATCGCACATACAACTTGGCCATAAAATACACGATCCATGGTGGGGGGTATATAAAATTCGGCCCACCAAAAATACCTTTAACCATAATGTCCAACCTTATTGATAGTACAACCACTATTTTAGTTATTTTACATCTATCTCTCTATCTCTTTTGGTTTCATATGGTTAACTTGACATTAATTAAAAATGTCGCACAGATTTCCGGTTTAAATTGTATAGTTCTTTGCCTCAACAACAATTGGTGTATGGTGTGTTTGTATGTCGCGGTTATTAAATCATTTAATAAAAGACCAAAATTTACAAAAGAGATTTCGTTGTTATGATTACTTTTTTTTTTTCTTACTTGACGAGATTTGAGAAATTTATGGCGATTAAGTGCATATTTTCATTTTGCATTAATCTTTATTATAATCATTGCAACTAGCTGGATGTTTATTCCAGAGACACAAAAGAATGGGTGGATGCTTCAGAGTATATGAATGGGAATTTTTGCATGGTGGGCTATTTGAAGGGGACATGAGCGATGGTACGTGTGGGTTGGATTTTTATTTAAACAGGGTGTGCCCTTGAGATGTGTTACTTGTAATGCCTTAAGGGTCATATTGCTACAACGATCGACTCTTAAAACTTGTAATACAAGCATCATATTAACAAACCTTAAATGACTTATCCTTGAATTTAAGGATTTCTCCTCTCGCATTAAACTGAACTGCCTTGATGTCCAGTTTTTCAGATCTGAAGCCACACTGATTGCAAATTTGCCTATGAACATTCCATTTAGAAACAGGAGCAAGCTTCTCACATATCAATGAGTGTTGTCCGCATCAGGTTCAATGATCAGGGGCCTTCTTTTGTTGTTGTTGTAGTAGTGTGATGTACACTGGGGCGGCAGCCCTTGCCGATGAAGGACTTTACCGGGTCAATTCGGTACGAACCGGCTGCCATGGGATTACGTCTCCTTTTAATAGAGGAGTGCGATACCTCTTTGGGGAGAAGTTTTCTCATGAGAATTTCCATGCTAGTTCTTTCATCGCACGCCTCCCATGGATAGAGGAAAGCTCATCAGATATGAGGGGTACCGCAGAAAAAAAATATGCGGTGCGAACTATAAAGTCAGCACAAGCAGGGGGTGTCTCGCTTCGAAGGATACGAATACGAATACCTTGGGTCCATGCAACATGGTCGGCAGCGGATGAGCCAAAAGAATGGCCAACGGTGGCGCTCGCAGATTTTTAGAAATTTAAAAAAAGCGCGGCCTAGAGCGTCGCTGAAATAATGGAACTGACATGGCTGCCATACCATTTTTATACCCTCCCCCATAGGATGGGGGTATTCTAATTTCGTTATTCCTGTTGTAACACAGACGGACAGACACACCGACATCATTAAATAGTCTTAGAATTTTACGACGATCCAAAATTTATATACTTTAAAGGGTTGAGTTAGGACATCCAACATTCATGCCAAGTATGATCCGTATCGGTCTATAAACAGATATTGCCCCCTAGAAGCCTTGAGCCCTTAGAAGCCTCAACTTTCATCCGATTTGGCTGAAATTTGAAACAAAGGCTTGAGTTATGTCTGCTTACATTCATGCCAAGTATGATCCGAATCGGTCAATAAACCGATTTAGCCCCTATGTAAACCTATCCCCCGATTTGATTTATTGAGTCCTTAGAGGCCTCAATTTTCATTCGATTTGGCTGAAATTAGGAACAATTAGGAACCAACCAAAAATATATATACTTTGTAGGGTCGGAAATTGATATTTCGATTTGTTGCAAACGGAAAGACTAAATGAATATATCCCCTATCCTATGGTGTAGAGTATGAAAAGTCATTCAAAGAATGGTGTAACGATTCGGCCCGGCTCCCCACCATAGGATCCGTTTGTAACACATCATAATATTGATGGAAGACCCCATAAAGTATATATATTCCTGATCGTCTCGACATTCATAGTCGATCTAGCCGTGTCCGTCCGTCCATCTGTCAGTCGAAATTACGATATTTATTACGAATTTAACTCTCACATATGGGCAGGAGCTCCGAAATAATCTTGGGAGCTACCTGGCCGGGTTCAACGGAGAGCGATGGTGTTGATTGGGGACAGTAGAGTATCAAATCAAGCTATATATATATATCTAAATCTGGACCGATATGGCCCATTTGCAATCGCCAACGACCTACATGTACAAGAAGTATCAATGCAAAATTTCAAGCGGTTAGCTTTTCCTGTTATTAGTATACCCCATCCCATGGTGGTGGGTATAACAACATTGGTAGTATCAATGGTCGATATGGTCCTCTAACTTTGATCCATTCGTGTAACATGATTTTCCAGATGGCAATACTAGGGTTTCGTCAATCTAAGACTGTGCCGATGGCAGCAGTGCCTCGCACTCGACTTCAAGGTTCATCTCTGGTATCCGGTCGGAAACCTCTTCCCTTCCTTCCAGGTTTCCTATCGTCGCCTCGATTACGCCGCGATGGTATGAATTGCTCCCATCCTCCATCCATTCTCCCATCGCCTTAAGTCTCATAGGCGCAGTGGCTGCCTCACACTTAATCAGTATGTTAATGGGTCGGATACAACCACCACTGTGGTACAGCGTATTATAGTTTTCTGCATTTGTTTGCAACGCTAAGAAGGAGAAGAGCTAGACCCATCGATTAGTATACGGATCGGCTTGGAATCACTTTCTGATTCGATTTAGCTATGTCCGTCTGTCTGTCTGTCCATGTATAAGTTACAGCTCGCATTTGTTGTCCGATTTTCACAAAGTTTTGCACAAGTGTCTTTTTTGGTCCAAGGATGAACGCTATTGATTTTGAAAAAAAAATCGATCCAGATTTAGATATAGCTCCCATATATATCTTTCATCCGATGTGACCTTTTAAAGCTGTAGAAGCCACAATTTTGGTCCGATCCTTACAAAAGTTAACACAAAGTGTTTCTTTTGTATTTCAAATATGTGTGCACAATTTCGTATAAATCGGTTCAGATTTAGATATAGCTTCCATATATAACTTTCGTCCGATTTGACCTATTAAGACTGTAGAAGGCACAATTTTGGTCCGATCTTTATAAAATTTGGCGCGAAGTGCCTTTTGTGACGTCCCAATATGTGTGCAAAATTTCATCACAATCGGATCAGATTTATATATAGCTTCCATGTATATCTTTTTTGGTCCCATCCTTACAATATTTGGCATGGAGCGTTGTATTCAACGTTCTCATATGTATGCAAAGTTCCATAAAAATCGGTCCAAATTTAGATATAGTTCCCATATATAATTTTCATCCGATATGGCATTTTAAGGCTGTAAAAGCCATAATTTTGGTCCGATCTTTACAAACTTTGGGGCATGGGCCTTTTTATTCAACGTCCTCATAAGTGTGAAAAGTTTCATAAAAATCGGTCCAGATTTAGATATAGTTCCCATACATATTTTTCATCCGATATGGCCTTTTAAGGCTGTAGAAGCCACAATTTTCCTACCATCGCAAGAAAATCGTATAAGGTGCTATTCGATATTTCAATAGGTATGCAAAATTAAAATCTGGCTAAATTTGGATATAAGTGCTATCTATTAAAAGTATTTCGTATACTCGTTTTTACTTGTTTCTATATAAAAGTCTATGGTAGAAATTTCAAAATATTAAAAACGACACAAACAACCTTTGATATATTCCAAGTTCTTGTAATAAATTTTGAAATTTTGTAATACATTTTGTAAATTATTTGTTTTTCCTATGCAGGTAGGTACCAAGTTCTTACGCCAGACACAACAATGAATTATTGACACGACCGGTGTTTACAACACATGTGGCTAGTATGTGTATTTTTATTGTTTATTTTTATTATTAAAAAGAATTATGATTATTGTTGTTTCATAAACAGCAGCCAAACTATTGTTGCATATATATACTCGCATACCTTTCAGTTCTAATTTGAAATATTCCATAAGCGATCATTCCAAGCAACCACACTCCCACTCTCTCTATCGTTGTTTACACACGGAAATCATTAAATTTTTTCACACTTTTTAAATGATTATACACAAAATTCTGAAAATACATATTTTTATTTATTTGATTTCTTTGGAGAAAATATAAGCAACAAAAATAATTTCAACTAATTTCAACTAATTTTGTTAAAGTAATTTTTGTTTATTATTTTTTTTTTTGTTTACAGAGGAATGGGTTGTTCTTTTTTTTTTGGTTAGGTAGCTTTGCTCAATTTTTATGGAAAATTATGTTTTTTGATTTTTAAATATTTTGCTTTGTCACATTAAGTGAGCGAGTGAGTGGCTTTATTGCCTCCAGCGTGAAAAAAAGCCCCCACAATAAAAAGAAAATACATTCGTATTGTCGTTAATTTTCGCGTTGTGTTAATTTGTGCAGCGTAAAATTCAAACTGTTTCATTTCGTATGCCTGAGAGTACCATTCGCGCCCTCTCAACTCCTACTCAATGGCAAATGTAGACATGAGTGAGAGTTCTTCTTCTTTTTCGCTCGATCCATTGTGTTCATATAATTCGTTCATTCATTCATTCATTTTCCATTTGCCCCGTCTTGCCACTACTGTGATGTTAGTGGAGGAAAAACTTTGGCGTTCATTCATTGCAGATCGTTCGCTTTTCGACAGTGTACGGCCAAGTCCATATATAAAGAACGCCGCAAACAACAACAACTGCTGAGATACGCATCTCTTCTCTGACTCAATTGGACTAGAAATGATTGTTCATGTACCCGCAGATAGACACTGGTGTATGCTGCCTACTGCCACTCACATACTCATACAATCTCATTTATGTTTAGAACACAGTTCATAACTTAAAAGAGAAGGTGAGGTATGAAAAGTTTGGGAAATTTTTCGTTTTCGAAAAAGTTTTCCCGAATGGAGGCCACCGTAGCGCAGAGGTTAGCATGTCCGCCTATGACGCTGAACGCCTGGGTTCGAATCCTGGCGAGACCATCAGAAAAATTTTTCAGCGGTGGCTTTTCCTTTCTAATGCTGGCAACATTTGTGAGGTACTTTGCCATGTAAAACTTCTTTGCAAAGAGGTGTCGCACTGCGGCACGCCGTTCGGACTCGGCTATAAAAAGGAGGCCCCTTATCATTGAGCATAAACTTGAATCGGACTGCACTCATTGATATGTGAGAAGTTTGCCCCTGTTCCTTAGTGGAATGTTCAGGGGCAAAATTTTTACATCTTCGTGGCGGCCTTAGAACCACGCTTAGTTCCCAGTCCCTGTTCCCTTGTGGTTGCTGCAGGGGTTTGGGAGAACTATTTGAACACCCGGGCAGCTGGTCTAAAAATAAAATATCCATTCCCGTTGGAAGTTTTCTCCTCACAACCGTGATGAAACGACAGGGATACTTGGATCCAGCTTGACATGCCTTTTGTTTTTGGCGCCTCTTTTGGGCATGAATTCTTGTTTTTATTCACTCAAGGCGAGAGGTCCGACGGGCGGCTGGAGGTCATGAAGTCAAATCGAGAGATCGGTTTATATGGCAGCTATATCAGAATATGAACCGAGTGGGACAATACTCGGCACAGTTGTTGGAAGTCGTAACAGAATACCGCATGCAAAATTTAAGCCAAATCGGACATAAATTGTGGCTTCCAGGGGCTGAAGAAGTCAAATCGGGTGATCGGTTTATATTTGAGAGATATAACAGACTATAGACCGATTTGGACAGTACTTGGCACAGTTATTGGAAGTCATAGCAGAACACCGCATGCAAAATTTCAGCCAAATCGGATGAAAATTAGGGCTTCTAGGGGCTGAAGAAGTCAAATCGGGTGATCGGTTTATATGGGAGCTACATCAGGTTATAGACCGATTTTGACCATACTTGGCACAGTTGTTGGAAGTCGTAACAAAACACTACTTGTAAAATTTTACCTAAATCGGACAAAAATTTTGGCTTCCACTGGCTCAAGAAGTCAAACTGGAAGATCGGTTTGTACGGGAGCTATACCAGGTTCAGAACCGATTTTTACTGTACTTGGCGTAGTTGTTGGAAGTCATAACTGAACACCGCATGCAAAATTTCAGCCAAATCGGATGAAAATTAAGGCTTCTAGGGACTCAAGAAGTCAAATCGGGAGATCGGTTTATATGGGAACAACATCACGTTCTCGACCGATTTGGGCCTTACTTAGTAAAGTTGTTGGAAGTCATAACTGAACACCGCATGCAAAATTTCAGCCAAATCGGATGAAAATTAAGGCTTCCAGGGGCTCAAGAAGTCAAATCGGATGATCGGTTTATATGGGAGCTATATCACGTTCTCGACCGATTTGGGCATTACATGGCACAATTGTTGGAAGTCATAGCAGAACACCGCATGCAAAATTTCAGCCAAATCGGATGAAAATTGGGGCTTCTAGGGACTCAAGAAGACAAATCGGGAAATCGGTCTATATGGGAGCTACATCAGGTTATAGACCGATTTTGACCGTACTTGGCACAGTTGTTGCAAGTCGTAACAGAACACTACTTGTAAAATTTTAGCTAAATCGGACAAAAATTTTGGCTTCCACTGGCTCAAGAAGTCAAACTGGAAGATCGGTTTATACGGCAGCTATATCAGGTTCTGAACCGATTTTTACTGTACTTGGCGTAGTTGTTGGAAGTCATAACTGAACACAGCATGCAAAATTTCAGCCATATCGGATGAAAATTAAGGCTTCCAGGGGCTCGAGAAGTCAAATCGGAAGATCGGTTTATATGGGAGCTATATCACGTTCTCGACCGATTTGGGCATTACATGGCACAATTGTTGGAAGTCATAGCAGAACACCGCATGCAAAATTTCAGCCAAATCGGATGAAAATTGGGGCTTCTAGGGACTCAAGAAGTCAAATCGGTTTACATTGGGAGTTATATCAGGTTATAGACCGATTTTGACTGTACTTTACATGGTTGTTGGAAGTCATAACAGAACACTGTCAAACTGGAAGATCGGTTTATATGAGAGTTATATCAGGTTATGAACCGATTTTTACTGTACTTGGCACAGTTATTGAAAGTCATAACAGAACACTGCATGTTTATATGGGAGATAAATCCAAATCTGAACCGATATGGTCCATTTGCAATCTCCAATGACCTACATCAATAAAATCATACAAAAGCCCATGGCAGCCGATGAAGTCCTTCATCGACTAGGACTGCCGCCTTACTGAACGTGTTCGTCCAATTTTTCGTCATGGGAGAGGCACATCCCGGAGTGCCTTTCCTGCACGCTTCTGGTCCGTGGCGGGGATTGAAAAGAACCCCGAACCCTTTTTCTGTTCGGTTTACCAGAACCGCCATTATCGCATGGTGTCAGTGAGGTGTAACTAGGGCTGCCACCTTAGTGAACGTGTTCGTCCTATTTTTCGTCATGGAAGAGGCACATTCCGGAGTGCCTTCCCTGCACGCTTCTGGTCCGTGCCGGGATTGCAAAAACCCCGAACCCTTTTTCTGTGCGGTTTACCAGAACCGCCATCATCGCTAGGTGTCAGTGAGGTGTAACTAGGGTTGCCGCCTTAGTGAACGTGTTCGTCCTATTTTTCGTCATGGGAGAGGCACATCCCGGAGTGACTTCCCCGCACGCTTCTGGTCCGTGCCGGGATTGCAAAGATCCACAGACCCTTTTTCTGTTCGGTTTACCAGAACCGCCATCATCGTTAGGTGTCAGTAAGGTGCAACCGGTGCATGGAGGGGGTGTATTTGCGGTCTCCATCGCTACGGGAGTATAGTCGCACTGAATATGTTGCAAGGTGTTATACGAACATGGAATATAGTACAATAGGTTCAAGCGTCGTGGTCGTCGCCTTCGGCGTTCTTTCAGTCAGACTTTGAGAACCCCAGAGTTCTCGCATGTGGCAAAATACGCAACAACAACACCCCATTGCCGGGAAGTGTATCTTTCTTGAATTTGAATTGCAATGGTCTCCGAAGCAAGATTGATTGCAGCGATCCGGGAGACGAAGCTGACCAAGACCTGCAATCTGCCTAGTTGTCACGGATACAATGCGCCCTGTAAGTATCGCATAGGGAGTTAAGGTGGGGGATTGGCCTTCGCGATACACCATTCCGTGCAGCCAGTCTCGCCTTCGCCTGGCGCTATTGACCTCTACATGGAATGTATGGGGATAGTCAAGTCCGATACTGCCTAGACAGAGCTATACAACGTGTACATACCAGCTGGCGGGTTGTAGTGGCCCAAATTTACAGACCCTATATAAGTGGTCTACTTTCAGGCCATAATCGCCTAGTTCTAGGAGACTTAGATGCGCATCACATTTCATGGCATTCTCCCTTAAATGACTAGCGGGGCAAAGCTTTGGCAGAACAGATTGAAGGCTCCACATTCTGCACGGTGAATGAGGATGCCCTTACTGGGATTACGAGGAGTTGCAGCAGCTTGTCAGTTATTTCCATTACACATTTGCCGTGGCTTCAATCAGCCCGGGCCAAGTGATAGGACGGTCTTAGTGGCACCGGACCTATGGAAAGCATTCGACACGGTCAAACTATTCGACCCTCCAGCAAGGCCAGAAACTCTGGGCTTCAATCAGCCCAGGCCATTTGATAGAACGGTCTTCTTGGCACCGGACAAATCAAAAGCATTCGACATGAAAGCTTATCAGGATATAGCCCATCGACCCTCTTGCCAGGCCTGAAACGCTTTGTGACGAATTATCTGTGTGGTCGCCAGTCTTTTGTGGAATTTAGAAATAGGAATTCAAAACCCCGTAGAGTGAAACAGAAAATTTCCCAAGGCGGGGTGATATCTTCGGCACTGTTTAACCACATTCCACCCCTTCCAGATAGCATAGAGATCATATCATATGCGGAGGATTTTATGACAGTGACCTCCACCCATCGCACATGAAGGAACTGACCTCCCCCCGGTAAACCAGAATGGTTCTGGCTCAATTGCCATTCGGCAGATGCAGTTTTCATGAAATACAACGTCAAAATGTTTATATTTATTTAATATTACACCTAATTCCCTTCACTTTGTACCCAATCCTCGTTTTTGGATGTTGATGACGGTAGGCCTATAGACTACATATGGGCAACATACTGACAAATTTAGAGTAGAGCAGCAAAAGGGAAATTCTATAAATGATCTTTATGAGCAACAACAAAAAAAGAAATAAAAGCAAATGAAACTACAACAACAAATAGCCATAACAAGAGGGGCGAAATAAAAACGGCACAATATTCTCACTCAAATATGATGGACAGAAAAGTAACGGCAAAAAGTCGCATACATATATTAGCGGGTCGCTCGCCAGCCACTCTTCTTTTGTGTACTCATTCTCCCTGTATGTGTTGGTGATGGGCCCATGGTGTATTGTGTTTGCATCGTTTGTTTTTGTATTTGCCCGCATCTTTGCAAACGCAATGCTTTCCCCCCGAAAAAAAAAAATGGAAACGAAACAAGGCTGTATTAATGTTGCTCTTCCCCATTCCCCTCTCTTTTAAATGACAGCTCAAATGAATGTCCATTCGATGGCGCGCAAATGTAATTCGCATTTGTTCCGTTTGTTTTTTTGTTATGCGTCTTCAGCCCACATTAAATGACATTTGTTGCATTTTATGTGGTGGTGGTGGGAGAGCTGGTTTCGGCTCTTAAGTGATAAGCTGAGCGTATGGGCCTAGAGAAAACACCTTTCTGAAATGCCCTCATAAATGGCAAAAATTGCACGTATGCTTCAGATAGTGGAGCATTACTAAATTTCGGAAATTCAAACACATGTGTGGCATAACATTAAGTGATAGGTGTTTAGTATCGAATAAACACAGACAAAGAAATTGTGTACTTCGCACTCTGTTTTACAACCTAACCTAACTTGGCGGCGTCATTTAGCTACCTAGCCGTTGACAGCTTCCAGGAGTAGGATTTTACCGCAAATTTAACCTACCATACAATGCTCTTCATTGGTTTTTATATCTGATATACCTATTAAGGTCCATAAGCAGATCTCTTCTCATAACATCTTCTATATAACAAGTAAGAGCGTGCTAAGTTCGGCCGGGTCGAATCTTACATACCCTCCACCATGGATCGCATTTGTCGAGTTCTATGCGCGATATCTCTTTTTTGGTAAACAAAGAATATTGAATAAGAACTGTTATGCTATTGGAGCTGTATCAAGTTATAGTCCGATTCGGACCATAAATGAATGCTGAACATTGTAGAAGTCGTTGTGTAATACTTCTGTTCATACGGATAAGAATTGCGCCTTGTAGGGGCTCAAGAAGCAAAATCGGGACATAGGTTAATATGGGAGCTGTGTAAGCTATTGATCGATTCAGACCATATCAAATACGTATGTTGAAGGTCATGAGAGAAGCCGTTGTACAAAATTTCTGCCAAATCGGATGAGAATTTCTCCTTGAGGCTCAAGAAATTAAGATCCCAGATCGGTTTATATGGCAGCTATACCAAGTTCTATACCGATTTGCGCCATACTTAGCACAGTTATTAGAAGTCATAACAGAACAACTCATGCAAAATTTCAGCCAAATCGGATGAGAACTGCGCGTTCTATTGGCTCAAGAAGTCGAGATCCAAGATCGGTTTCTATGACCGCTATACTAGATTATGAACCGATTTGAATAATACTTAGCATATTTGTTGGAAGTGATATCAAAACACTACGTGCAACATTTCAGTGGAATCGAACGAGAATCGCCCCCCTTAGAGGTTTAAGAAGTCAAGATCCAAGATCGGTTTATATGGCAGCTATATCAAAACATGGACAGATTTGAACCATACTTAGCGCATCTGTTGGAAGTGATATTAGAACACCACGTGCAAAATTTCGGTCAAATCGGACTAGAATTTCGCCTTCTAGTGGCTCAAGAAGTCAAGACCCAAGATCGGTTTATATGGCAGCTATATCAAAACCTGAACCGATTTGGCCCTTTTACAATCCCAACCGACCTACACCAATAAGAAGTATTTGTGCAAAATTTCAAGCGGCTGACTCTACTCCTTCGAAAGTTAGCGCGCTTTCGACAGACAGACGGATGGACGGACGGACGGACATGGCTAGATCGACTTGAAATGACATGACGATCAAGAATATATATACTTTATGGGGTCTCAGACGCATATTTCGAGGTGTTACAAAAAGAATGACGAAATTAGTATACCCCCATCCTATGGTGGAGGGTATAAAAATCAATTTCTGTTTGTTTGTTTGTTCCGAATAGACTAAAAAATGGCTGAACCGATTACCTTGAAATTTTCACAGATTGTGTAGGTTGGTCTGGAAGGAAACATAGGCCTTATAATTTTTTGATATCGGGAGGGGGCGGACCCTCCCCCTTACCCCAAAAGTACTTCCCAAAAATAAAAGTGGACAGATCGGGACAATATGGGTTTCAAATTAAAGGTATTCAAGAGAAGAGTACGAATCTCATAATTAAACTTGGGTCCAAGTACCTGTGGGGGGGGGGGGGGGGGAGGGGGTTTGCCCCAGCCCCAAAACCCTTAAAATAGGTTTATTTGACGATCATGACAATATGGGACTCAAATGAAAGGTATTCTGGAGTAGATTACGAATATAGTCAGGAATAGGAATAGGCTTTATATTTTATTGATAACGGAAGGGGGCGGACCCTCCACCGTTACCCCAAAAACACCTCCCAAAATCAAAAGTGGACCGATAAGGACAATATGGCGGGAGTAGATAACGAATCTGCCATTCAAATGCATTTCGAAGTATAGGGGGTCACCCCACCACCACAAAAACGCCCAAAATGGGCACATTAGCCAATTACGGATATATGGGACTCGGTTTGTTTGTACCGTATAGACTGAAAAATGGCAGAACCGATTTTCTCGAAATTCTCGCATATTGTGTAGGAAGGAAAATAGGCTATATAATTGTATATATATAATGGTCCGGAAGGAAAAATAGGCTACATAATTATTCGGTATCAGAGGGGGGACGGACCCTCCCCCTTATGCCAAAATCTCTACCCAAAATCTAAAAGTAGACCAATCGGGACAATATGGGTATCAAATGAAAGGTATTGGAGAGGAGAATAGGAATATAGTATCAAAATTTGAATCTAAATACGCATCGGGCTGCCCCAACCCCAAAACTGCGCCAAACAGACATATTGGATGTTCATTTCAATATGGGGCTCATATAAAAGGTATTCGGGAGTAGATTTCGAATCTGACAAACGAAATCAGATCGAAGTATAGGAACCCATTATGACTATATGATACTTGGCCGAATCGATTTTCTAAAAATTTTCTTAGATTGTGTACGTTTGTCTGGAAGGAAACATAGGCTATATCATTTTTAGATATCGGCTGGAGGCGGACCCTCCTCCTTACTCCAAAAATGCCACCCATTTTCGAAAGTGGTCCGATGGGCTTAATAAGGGTACCAAATGAAAGGTATTGGAGACCAGAAAATGAATATGGTATTAAAATTTGGTTCCAAGTACCTAGCCGACTACCGCTATACGAGACTCAAATGAAAGGTATTTGGGAGTAGATTGCGAATATGACATTAAAATTTTACGTTCAAGTCCAGGCGATAAAATGGGACTCAAATGAAAAGTATTTGAGAGTAGAAAACGAATTTGGTATCCAATTTTGAAGCCAAGTTTTTTGGAGTACGCCCTAAAGCTCCCCCTAAACTGAACTTCATTTCCGTTGGGAATAAAGAACGAATTTGGTATCTATTTTCAGTGTAAAGTGCCGGTGTTTGCCCCAAAACACCCTCCAAACGGTTCATATTTTGCCCAAAAAGTAATTGCGGATTTTTTAAAAGAAAGTAAATGCATTTTAAATAAAACTTAGAATGAACTTTAATCAAATATACTTTTTTACACTTTTTTTCTAAAGCAAGCTAAAACTAACAGTTGATAACTGACGGAAGAAAGAATGCAATTACAGAGTCACAAGCTGTGAAAAAATTTGTGAACGCCGACTATATGAAAAATCCGCAATTACTTTTTGGCCAACCCAATATTTACCGGCAATGGCAATATGGGGCTCAAATTAAAGGGATTTGGAAGCGCAAAACGAATTTGATATCCATATTTGAGTCGAAATGTCGGAGGTGCATCCCTCCCCTAATGAGAACATTACTCTAGTGAAGAACATTACCACCAGGAATCGAGAAGGGGCAAATTCTCACACATCAATGAGTGCTTTCCGATTCAGGTTTAAACTCAATGATAAGGGAGCTTTTTTTATAGCCGAGACCGAACGGCGTCCCGCAGTGCGACACCTCTTTGGGGAAATTTTTTTAAATGACCATGCATGGCATTGTACCTCGCAAATGTCGCCAACATTAAGAGGTGATAAACACCGCTTTGTCCGATATTCTCACCAGAATTCGAACGCGTTCAGAGTCATAGGCTACAATGGCCCGAATTCGATATCCGCATTCAGGGCGAAGTGTCTCCACCCTAAAAAGATATTAGAGAGTAAAAGACGGCGCAGCGAAGCGGGCCCTGTCCAGCTAGTTGCCTATAAAACTGAACGACTTTATATGGGGCTTTCCCCACTTAATGAAACTCACTTTTACTTGTTCCATCTGTTACGATAATCATCTTAAATTTTAATCAACTTACAGGGGGGATGAATATTAAATTTGTTTTTTTTTTTATGACATTCATCAAACTGCTTTTAACGAATGATGACGATTGCTGCCTTAACAGTTCAAATTGCACCTTAATTGAGAGATGCGCTCGCCAGCTGAAGGCTATCTTGTAATTATTTGAGTTCAACTGGAAATTGTCTTGATTTCAATTACTGCAATGGCTTGTAGTGCACTCGAGTAGTTAAAAGTGAACGTTTTGCTGCCCCATCTTGATTTTGGCAGGGATTTAACCCAGGGCACAAGACCCCGAGGGCAAGAAATGCGATTTTTAAACAAATAAAAACTATAACAACAAAAATGGGAGAGAGTACTTGAATAAGTAAATGCATGCGTTCTTGTCTCCGACTCAGTCACAGTCTGGATGCATGACTTTGGGGTGAAGTCAATGTGTACTCGAAAATTATTTTTAAATGTTCTCCAGCCTCAGCCTTAGCACTTTTGATGGCAATGACACTGAGTGCAATCCGCAAACGTGTGCTATGTGGGCATATGTCTCTTTGTTTTTTTTTTGTTTGTATCTATCTTTAGATTCCTGGCCATAACTAAGGCATTTGGGTTGGTTCCTACAAGTGCTTGGTGTTTGTTAATGCATTAAAAAGGCTGTAGTATGTAGGGAAAGAAGACATTGGCACATTTTCTAGCATCATCTTATAAAACTATACCTTTGTGGTTGAATGAGGAGATGGTTTTATATTTTTTTCTCAATTAGGGTCCTGTTCCATTTATTTGTGCAATTGGATATTATGCACATGTTTGCATTAATACACTGAAAAAAAATATTTGATAAATGGGAAATAATTTTTTTAAATGGGGAATAGCTCTTTTATTGGAAGCTTGACGGAGCTTAAATTTCAATGAAATTTTCATTTAAGACAAAATTTCAATAAAGTTTTCTCTTCAGAAAAAATTTTAAGTTTTTTCTTCAGAAAAAATTTAAAGTTTTCTCTTAAGAAAAAATTTAAAGTTTTCTCTTAAGAAAAAATGTCAGTGAAGTTCTCTCTTCAGAAAAAATTTCAAGTTTTCTCTTCAAAAAAAAAAAAAAAAAAAAAACAAGTAAAAAGGCGTTAAGTTCGGCCGGGCCGAACTTTGGATACCCACCACCTCGGCTATATATGTAAACCACCATTCGTCAAAATCCGGTGCAAAACTCATAACTTATGTCCCACAGCAGAAATATGTGGAGGGGCTTAACTTAACTCTTTGTCCCAAATTTCGGCAACATCGGACAATAAATGCGCTTTTTATGGCCCCAAAACCTAAAACCGAGAGATCGGTCTATGTGGCAGCTATATCCAAATCTGGACCGATCAGTGCGATAATGCAGAAGTATGTCAAGGGGCTTAACTTAACTCACTGTCCCAAATTTCGGCGACATCGGAAAATAAATGCGTGTTTTATGGGCCTAAGACCCCAAATCAGAGGATCGGTCTATATGGCAGCTATATCCAAATCTGGACCGATCTGAGCCAAATTCGCAGAGGACGTCGGAGGGCCTAAGACAACGCACTGTCCCAAATTTCAGCAAAATCGGATAATAAATGTAGCTTTTATGGGCATATAACCCTAAATCGGAGGATCGGTCTATATGGCAGCTATATCCAAATGTGAACCAATCTGAGCCAAAGTGACGAAAGACGTTGTAGGGCCTAACACAACTCACTGTCTCAAATCATAGCAAAATCGGCTAATAAATGTGGCTTTTATGGGCCTAAGACCCTAAATCGGAGGATCGGTCTATATGGGGGCTATATCCAAATGTGAAACGATCTGAGTCAAATTGACGGAGGATATTGAAGGGTCTAACACAACTCACTGTCCCAAATTTCATCAAAATCGGATAATAAATGTAGCTTTTATGGGCCTAAGACCCTAAATCGGAGGATCGGTCTATATGGCAGCTATATCCAAATCTAGACCGATCTGAACCAAATTGACGGAGGATGTTGAAGGGCCTAACACAACTCACTGTCCCAAATTTCAGCAAAATCGGATAATAAATGTGGCTTTTATGGGCCTAAGACCCTGAATCGGAGGATCGGTCTATATGGCAGCTATATCCAAATCTAGACCGATCTGAGCCAAATTGACGGAGGATGTCGAAGGGCCTAACACAACTCACTGTCCCAAATTTCAGCAAAATCGGATAATAAATGTGGCTTTTATGGGCCTAAGACCCTAAATCGGCCGATCGGTCTATATGGGGGCTATATCAAGATATAGTCCGATATAGCCCATCTTCGAACTTAACCTGCTTATGGACAAAGAAAGAATCTGTGCAAAGTTTCAGCTCAATATCTCAATTTTTAAAGGCTGTAGCGTGATTTCAACAGACAGACGGACGGACATGTCTAGATCGTCTTAGATTTTTACGCTGATCAAGAATATATATACTTTATAGGGTCGGAAATGGATATTTCGATGTGTTGCAAACGGAATGATAAAAATGAATATACCCCCATCCTTCGGTGGTGGGTATAAAAAAAACCTTGGCATCTTCGTGCCAAAGTTATTGCTTCTCCAAGGGGAAGGAAGAGTTTTTTGTCATTCGTAAAAGGAGTAAAGGGCAACCCATTGGCAATCCCTACTCTTGTTAAGTATTATCAGGTATTCACTGACCCGATTGATAAGGCTAATCTACTGGCTGAAATGTTTGCTGGAAATTTTTCCTTGGTGGTTAGGAACCAACCACTCCTAGTGATTGATAGTGTACCTAATTCGATGCCTCAGATATTCTTTCAAACACGTGGAGTTAAAAGGGTCCTTGCGTATCACGACGTTAATTAATCTCCGGGCCCGGACCATATGTCAACACTTGTCCTTTGTAAGTGTTTCTCGACGCTTATTCGTCAACTACGCAACTTTTTGCTTACCATGCGGTAGTTTTGCCGGCGCGTTGGAAGTTTGGGAACGTTCAGCCCATCCCCAAAAAAGGTGGGGTTAACAACCCTATGAATTACCGGCCAACTGCAATATGCTCTGTGCTCTCCAAGGATATGGAGAGTATGGTTAACCGCGCTCTCCAAGGTTATGGTTATGGTTAACCAGATATTTAAAGTCCAATGCCCTTCTTAGCGATAGACAGTATGGATTCCGCAGAAATCGCTCTACGGGAGACCTAATGGCATTTTGGTCGAAACGATAGAGTCGCTCTATCCACCAATTTGGTGAGAGTAAGGTCGTGGCTCTGGATATATCCAAGGCATTTGATAGGGTCTGGCATGGTGCACTTTTATCAAAGCTGGTAGCTTTTGGAGTCGGTAATAACTTTCTTCGATTTATATTGAGATGCAGATGGGTTTTCATACGATGACTAAACATTGACCGCAGGTGTGCCACAAGGCTCTGTCCTCTCCCCTTTCGTTTTTTCTTATTTTCAATGGGGATCTATTGGATCAAACTTCGAATCCAGTCTACTCATTTGCCGATGACAGTAGTCTGTGTCATTCATATTGGGTTGCCCAAAAAGTAATTGCGGATTTTTTAAAAGAAAGTAAATGTATTTTTAATAAAACTTTGAATGAACTTTAATCAAATATACTTTTTTTACACTTTTTTTCTAAAGCAAGCTAAAAGTAACAGCTGATAACTGAAAGAAGAAAGAATGCAATTACAGAGTCACAGAGTCAAAATCCGCAACTACTTTTTGGGCAACCCAATATTTATTCATAGGCCTAGTCTTCAAGAAACTGGACAGGAGGCGCATTATGGATGAGACGCTCTTGCAGGATCTGTTGGCCATTTCCGAGGGGGTAGAATGAACAGAGTAGATTTTAACGCACGGAAGACGCAGTGCTGTTTCTTGTCCCACTTGTCACTGACCCACTACAATCGTCGATATCTATCGACTGTATAGATATTGAGCAGTAAGATGCTCTTGATGTTCCTGGCAAGAAGATACAATGTGAAGTCCGTTGGTCAAAACACGTATTCGGAGTGTCGAAAGAAGCTTTCAAGTGTTAGGTCTTTCTTAAGCGGTGCTAGAAATATTTCAGCTACATCAGGCCGAGGATAGAATATAACTCTCATATATGGACAGGAGCTCCAAAATCATCCTTGGAGCTATTTGACCGGGTTCAACGCAGAGCGATGGTGTTGATTGGGTACAGTAGCGTATCCAACACTATTGCATCTCTTGAACATCGTCGGAATGTGGATAGCGTTGTATTGCTCTATCGTTATTTTCATGGCGTGTGTTCCAAGGAAATTCGTCTTCTTATCCCTGACGTAAGGATGTTCAAAAGGAATACCAGACTTGCCAAGAACTCACATCTGTATGTAATTGATTGGCCAGTCGAACGAAACATACATTACCGGGAAAATTCCTTTTTCGCCCGAACCATTCGTATTTAAAATCGACTTTCGGCTAATGTCTTTCCCACCGACATCGACGTTCAGAAATTTAAGATGAATAAACACTACTCCATCTTTTCCCTCCACTAACCCTTAACTTTCCTAATTGCCAACGCACTGCACTGCATATAAAGGGGACATCCCCTGCGTGTTGGTAAATAAAGAAAAAAGGACACTAGGTGTGAACATTGTTACGGACAGGAAACGAGCCATTAGGGCAATAACAACCAGGACGGTAAGGTCACGAACATTCTTGGAGTGTAAGAAGGAGATTAACGCCTTCTCTGAGGATGGCACGGTCCGTTTCGTTTGGTTGCCGGGCCATAGCGGAGCAAGGGGGAATCAAGAAGAAGACGATTTAGCAGTGACTGGAGGCCACCGTAGCGCAGAGGTTAGCATGTCCGTCTATGACGCTGAAAGCCTGGGTTCGTATCCTGGCGAGACCATCAGAGAAAATTTTCAGCGGTGGTTTCCCCTCCTAATGCTGGCAACATTTGTGAGGTACTATGTCATGTAAAACTTCTCCCCAAAGAGGTGTCGCACTGCGGCACGCCGTTCGGACTCGGCTATAAAAAGGAGGCCGCTTATCATTGAGCTTAAGACTTGAATCGGAATGCACTCATTGATATGTGAGAAGTTTGCCCCTGTTCCTTAGTGGAATATTAATGGGCAAAGTTTGCAGTTTGCAGTTTTTTGCCGTCGACGCAGTCCAAGTTAAGGGCGTGGACTAAGAACGCTCATGTAACACTGTGGAATAGGGAAACGGTCGGTGGGACGGCTAAAATCCTATGGGGTATCCAGATCGTGAGAGGACTAGCCTATTTCCGAAAAGAAGTAAGAATGAGGTCAGTATAGCTTTCGGTATCATAACAGGACACAGCACTGCGAGCTCATTTATGCAAAATCGGTGTGGTAAGTTATAGCATGTGTAGGGTATGTGGGGAAGAATTTCTATGAATTTTCTCTAAAGACAGAATTACCATGAAATTTTCTCTTAAGACAAAATTTCCATGAAATTTTCTCTAAAGACAAAATTTCCATGAAATTTTCTCTAAAGACAAAATTTCCATGAAATTTTCTCTAATGACAAAATTTCCATGAAATTTTCTCTAATGACAAAATTTCCATGAAATTTTCTCTAAAGACAATATTTCCATGAAATTTTCTTCAAAGACAATATTTCCATGAAATTTTCTTCAAAGACAAAATTTCCATGAAATTTTCTCTAAAGACAAAATTTCCATGAAATTTTCTCTAAAGACAAAATTTCCATGAAATTTTCTCTAAAGACAAAATTTCCATGAAATTTTCTCAAAACACAAAATTTTTCATGAAATTTTCTCTAAAGACAAAATTTCCATGAAATTTTCTCTAAAGAAAAAATTTCCATGAAATTTTCTCTAAAGACAAAATTTCCATGAAATTTTCTCTAAAGACAAAATTTCCATGAAATTTTCTCTAAAGACAAAATTTCCATGAAATTTTCTCTAAAGACAAAATTTGAATGAAATTTTCTCTAAAGACAAAATTTCGGTAAATTTCCTCTAAAGACAAAATTTCCATGAAATTTTCTCTAAAGACAAAATTTCCAATGAAATTTTCTCTAAAGACAAAATTTCCATGAAATTTTCTCTAAAGACAAAATTTCCATGAAATTTTCTCTAAAGACAAAATTTCCATGAAATTTTCTCTAAAGACAAAATTTCCATGAAATTTTCTCTAAAGACAAAGTTTTCATGAAATTTTCTCTAAAGACAAATTTGAATGAAATTTTCTCAAAGACGAAATTTCGGTAAATTTCCTCTAAAGACAAAATTTCCATGAAATTTTCTCTAAAGACAGAATTTCCATGAAATTTTCTCCAAAGACAAAATTTCCATGAAATTTTCTCCAAAGACAAAATTTCCATGAAATTTTCTCCAAAGACAAAATTTCCATGAAATTTTCTCCAAAGACAAAATTTCCATGAAATTTTCTCTAAAGACAAAATTTCCATGAAATTTTCTCTAAAGGCAAAATTTCCATGAAATTTTCTCTAAAGACAAAATTTCCATGAAATTTTCTCTAAAGACAAAATTTCCATGAAATTTTCTCTAAAGACAAAATTTCCAAGAAATTTTCTCTAAAGACAAAATTTCCATGAAATTTTCTCTAAAGACAAAATTTGGATGAAATTTTCTCTAAAGGCAAAATTTCCATGAAATTTTCTATAAAGACAAAATTTCCATGAAATTTTCTCTAAAGACAAAATTTGGATGAAATTTTCTCTAAAGGCAAAATTTCCATGAAATTTTCTCTAAAGACAAAATTTCCATGAAATTTTCTCTAAAGACAAAATTTCCATGAAATTTTCTCTAAAGACAAAATTTCCATGAAATTTTCTCTAAAGACAAAATTTCCATGAAATTTTCTCTAAAGACAAAATTTCCATGAAATTTTCTCTAAAGACAAAATTTCCATGAAATTTTCTCTAATGACAAAATTTCCATGAAATTTTCTCTAAAGACAAAATATCCATGAAATTTTTTCTAAAGACAAAATTTCCATGAAATTTTCTCTAAAGACAAAATTTCCATGAAATTTTCTCTAAAGACAAAATTTCCATGAAATTTTCTCTTAAGACAAAATTTCCATGAAATTTTCTCTAAAGACAAAATTTCCATGAAATTTTCTCTAAAGACAAAATTTCCATGAAATTTTCTCTAAAGACAAAATTTCGATGAAATTTTCTCTAAAGACAAAATTTCCATGAAATTTTCTCTAAAGACAAAATTTCCATGAAATTTTCTCTAAAGACAAAATTTCCATGAAATTTTCTCTTAAGACAAAATTTCCATGAAATTTTCTCTAAAATTTTTCATGAAGTTTTCTCTAAAGGCAAAAATTATATAAAATTTTCTCTAAAGACAAAATTTCCATGAAATTTTCTCTAAAGACCAAAGAACGCTAACTTTGCACGAATACTTCCTAATAGTGTGCGTCAGTTGGATTGTAAATGGCCCATATCGGTCCATGTTTTTATAAAGCTGCCATATTAACCAATCGTGGAACTTGACTTCCTGAGCCTCTAGAGGGCGCAATTTTTATCTGATTTGGACTTCTTTAGCCTTGAAAGCCGCAATTTTTTTTTCCGATTTGGCTGAAATTTTGCATGCTGTATTCTGTAATGACTTCCATCAACCGTGCCAAGTACGGTCCAAATTGGTCTATAACATGATATAGCTGCTATATAAGCCAATCTACCGATTTCGTTTCTTGAGTCCATTCAAGCCGCGATTTGGCTGAAATTTTGCACGCGGTGTTCTGTTAAGACTTTCAACAACTGTGCCAAATAAGTTACGAATCAGTCTATAACCTTAAATAGCTTACATGTAAACCGGTCTCGGGATCATCTTTGTTCGCTTCCTAGAAGCTCTAATTTTTGCTGGTTTGACGGAAATTAGGTATGTAGAATAAAATAATGCCCTTCAACTAAATTTATTTTGTATAAATTTTAAGCAAAATCCATGGTGGTGGGTTCCCAAGATTAGGTCCGGCCGAACTTAGCACACTTTTACTTGTTTTCACTTTCAATAACTTTGGTTAGTATGGTCCAAAATCTCTCTCGGGTCTTGATTTTTTAGCCGCTAGAGGGCGTAGTTATTATCCGATTTGGTTGAAATTTAGCACGAAGTGTTTTGGTTTGACCATCAACAGTTGTGCCAAGTTTGGTCGAAATCGGTTCATAACCCATGTAAACTGATCTCGGTTCTTGGCTTCTTGAGCCGCTAGAGGGCGCATTTATTATCCGATTTGGGGGAAATTTAGCATGAAGTGTTTTGTTTTTACTTCTAAAAACTGCTCCAAGTATGGTTTTAATCGGTTCATAGCCTGATATAGCTCCCATATAAACCGATCTCGGATCTTGGCTTCTTGAGCCGCAAGAGGGCGCAATTATTAACCGATTTGGGTGAAATAGCCTGATATAGCTCCCATATAAACCGATCTCGGATCTTGGCTCCTTGAGCCGCTAGAGGGCGCAATTATTAACCGATTTGGGTGAAATAGCCTGATATAGCTCCCATAAAAACCGATCTCGGATCTTCACTTTTTGAGCCGCTAGAGGGCGCAATTATTATCCGATTTGGCTGACATTTTGCATGAAGTGTTTTGTTTTAACTTCTAACAACTGCTCCAAGTACGGTTTAAATCGGTTCATATCCTCATATAGCTCCCATATAAACCGATGTCGGATCTTGGCTTCTTGAGCCGCTAGAGGGCGCATTTATTATCCGATTTGGCTGACATTTTGCATGAAATTTTTTGTTTTTACTTTTAAAATCTGCTCCAAGTATGGTTTAAATCGATTCATAGCCTGATATTGCTCCCATATAAACCGATCTCAGATCTTGGCTTCTTGAGCCGCTAGAGGGCGCAATTATTATCCGATTTGGCTGACATTTTGCATGAAGTGTTTTGTTTTTACTTTTAAAATCTGCTCCAAGTATGGTTTAAATCGATTCATAGCCTGATATAGCTCCCATATAAACCGATCTCAGATTTTCACTTTTTGAGCCGCTAGAGGGCGCATTTAGTAACCGATTTGGGTGAAATTTTGTATGAAGTAGTTTGTTTTTACTTCTAACAACTGCTCCAAGTATGTGTTTAAATCGGTTTATATCCTCATATAGCTTCGAAATAAACCGATCTCGGATCTTCACTTCTTGAGCCGCTAGAGGGCGCAATTATTAACCGATTTGGGTGAAATTTTGCATGAAGTAGTTTGTTTTGATTTCCAACAACAGTGTTAAGTATAGTCTTAATCGGTTCACAACCTGACATAGCTCCCATATAGACCGATATCCGATCTTCACTTCCTGAGCCGCTAGAGGGCGCATTTCTTATCCGATTTGGTTGAATGCACTTTCTCCAACAGCAATCGGCTCATAGCTTGGTATAGCTCAAATATCACAAAAATTCTTATCCATTATCCTTTCTTTACCCATAAAGAGACATCCATTTGCCTATAAAGAGATATCTATGGATCCATTTGGCCCAGCCGAACTTGGCACTCGTAAACTTTTTTTAATTTTATATTTTTTTTTTCCAATTTTTGAAATTTTTGTTTCAAATGTTAACTTTTTTCAAGTGTATCTATTTTACCGAACAGACAAAGGGGTTCGGGCTGCTGGTCACGTACCCATTGTCACTCACTAGCCCATATGTGCCTCTGTTTGTGGGTTCATTATTATCCGCGCCATTGAATGTATTCTAAAACATCATAAACTCAGACAGCATTGACTGCTGCAATTGTTTGTCTGGTGATGAGAAATGGATGCTACCTTCCTTTTCTTTCGACATTTATTTCTGTTTCTCTTCACTGTAGTTTAAATAATTTTTCTTTTATTTTGTTTTGGTTTATTTTTATTTTTGTAATTTTTTTTTTAATTTTATTGTAACCCCATATGATTGTGAGTGAAATGTATGCTTGTGTGGTTTGTAGGAGTTATCCATACACATGCTAAAATGCTTGAGCGTACCTTGTTTTTTTTTTCCTCCACATGTTAGACAGACTTTTTAGCTTTTCACATTTAAATGAATCTTCGCATTATTAGTTTAGTTGAGGCTGCTGACGCTGAATCGATTCGGCTTTTCGTTTTTTGAACCCATCTTTACTCAGTAATGCAACAGAGAAGCCTTGCAGAACTAAAACCAGTAAAAGCGAGCTAAGTTCGGTCGGATCGAATCCTGTATATCCTTCACAATGTACGACACCTATCAAGTTCTTTGTTCGGTTTCTCTTTAAAGGCAGACATTAAAATGGGTTAATGGGATGTCAAGCTAAAAATTCGGTATTGAGAATCAAGAGAAAGGTTTATATGGGAGCTACATAATATCAGAAATCATATTGGGTAACTTATGTCAAATCGGATAAGAATTGCCCCCTCTAGGGACTCCAGAAGTATTATCGGGAAATCGGTATAGATGGACCATCCGTTTCAGACCATATATGGCACGTATGCTGAAGATCAAAGGAAAAGTCACTCACAGTCAATGCGGATATCGTATTCGTGCCATAGTAGCCTATGACGCTGAACGCGTTCGAATCCTGGCGAGAACATCTGTCAAAACGCTGTTTATTCCCTCTTTCTGTTGGCGATGTTTGCGAGGTACAATGACGCCGTTCGGACTTGGGTATAAAAAAAGTCCCCTATCATTGAATTTAAACTTGAATCGGAAAGCACTCATTGATGTGTAAGAATTTGCCTCTTCTCGGTTCCTGTTCTCATTAGGGGAGGGATGGCACTTCTGACATTTCGACTGAAATGTGGATATCAAATTCGTGCTGCACTTCCAAATTCCTCTAATTTGAGCCCCATATTGCCATTGCCGGTAAATATGAACCGTTTGGAAGGTGTTTAGGGGCTGGGGAGGCCACCGGCACTTTGCCTTGAAAACAGATATCAGATTCGTTCTTTATTCCCAAAGAAAATAAAGAACAGCTTAGGGTGTGCTTTAGGGCGTACCCCAAAACACTTGGCTCCAAAATTGGATATCAAATTCGTTTTCTACTCTCAAATAACTTTCATTTGAGTCCCATATTGTCATAATGGGTCAAATAACCCATTTGGCGTATTTTTAGGAGGAAAAGCGCCATCTAGACTTGAATGCAAATTTGGTGGTCATATTCGTAATCTACTCCCAAATACCTTTCATTTGAGTTTAATATAGCCATGGTTGGCTAATATGCCCATTTGGGGGTATTTGGGGATGGGCGACCTCCCATTACTTGGACCTAATGTAAAACATTTAAAATTTTATGCCATATTTGTAATCTACTGCCTAATACTTTTCATTTCATATATCTGTTTACAGGAGTTTTGGGGTTGGGGGAGGGGGGACGGCTGGGTACTTGGACCCAAATTTGAATACCACATTCGTTTTCTAGTCTCCAATACCTTTCATTTGACACCCTTATTGTGCCCATCGGACCACTTTCGGATATGGGTGGCGTTTTAGGGGTAAGGGGGAGGGTCCGCCTCCACCCTAACCAATATCGCTTTAAGCGTTCGACCGCTATGGTGATTTCGACCACCCGATATCTCAAAATTGTATAGCCTATGTTTCCTTCCAGACAAACGTACACAATCTATGAAAATTTAAAAAAAATTGGTGCAGCCAAGTATCATACAGTTATAATGGGTCCGATGGCATTTTTGAGGGGTGGCGTGACCCCCTATACTTCGATCTGATTTTGTATGCCAGATTCGAAATCTACTCCTGAATACCTTTCATTTGAGCCCCATATTGAAATAAAACGTCCAATATGTCTGTTTGAGGGGATTGTTGGAGTTGGGGTGGCCCGATGGGTACTTGGATTCAAATTTTAATACCATATTCGTATTCTACTCTCCAATACCTTTCATTTGATACCCATATTGTCCCGATTGGTCCACTTTTGAATTTTTGTTGTGTTTTTGGTATAAGGGGGAGGGTCCGTTCCCCTTCCGATACCGAAAAATTATATAGCCTATGTTTCCTTCCAATATGCGAAATTTTCGAGAAAATCGTTACTGCCGTTTTTCAGTCTATACGGAACAAACAAGCCAAGTTCCATATATCCGTGATTGGCTAATGTGCCCTTTTTTTGGCGTTTTTATGGGAGGTGGGGTGATCTCCTATACTTCGACATGCATTTGTTGGCCAGATTCGCTATCTACTCCCGCATACTTTTTATTTGATACCCTTATGGTCCTCCACTTTTGATTTTGGGTGGTGTTTTTGGGGTAACGGTGGAGGGTCCGACCCCTTCCGTTATTAATAAATTATAAACTTGGAGGTCATAGTGGAAGTTATTGGAGAAAATTTTCAGCTAGTGCGGATAGGAAATACGCCCTCTTTGAGCGTCTCCTGTGTAAAATTTCAGTGAAATCGAGTGCTTCTTATTTACCCAAAAGGGAGGTTGGTATTTATGGGAGTTACATCCTAATATGATTTGATTTGGACCATATTCGGCAATGAGTCGAGGGGAATGATATCGCCACTGTGCCAAATTTCATCGAAATCGGGAAGTAAATGCAACTTTCATGGTCCCAAGACTATAAATCTGAAGATCGGCCTTTATGACAGCTTTATCGAAAAGTGTTGCGATCTGAAACATATTCGACAGGGTTATCTAAGCGTCGAATACAACTCATTTATCCAAGTTTTTCAGCATAATCGATTAACAAATGCGACTTTTATGGGTCAAAACCAGTAAATGAGAAAATCGGTTTTTATGGCAGCTATATAGCCAAATATGGGCCTCTCTAGACCATACTTGGAGGTGTTATCGGGGC
Organism: Stomoxys calcitrans; assembly: GCF_963082655.1. NCBI lineage: Eukaryota > Metazoa > Arthropoda > Insecta > Diptera > Muscidae > Stomoxys > Stomoxys calcitrans. The sequence goes on from NC_081553.1 coordinate 214,010,244, forward strand.
TCTAATACAACTCATTTTAAAAAATTTGAGCGAAGATAGTAAGTGCAAATGCAAATTCGCCCATGAACATTCCATTAACGAACAGGGACAAACTGCTCACATATTAATGAGTGCTGTCCGATTCAACGTGAAGCTCAATGCTAAGTGGTCTCCTTTTTTTAGCCGAGTTCGAACGGCGTGACGCATCTCTTTAGGGAGAAGATTTTACGGGGCTGCCATACCTCTCAAATGTCGCCAGCATTAGTAGGGGGGATACTATCGCTGAAATTTCTTCTGATGTTATCGTCAGGATTCGTACCCAGGCGTCAGCGTTGTAGGCGGACATGCTAACCTTTGCGCTACGGTGGCCTCAACACTAATAGGATTAACATATTTGTGCCAAATTTCAAGCGCCTTGCTTTACACCTTCGAAAGTTAGCGTGTTTCCGACAAACAGACGGACGGACACGGCTAAATTGAATTAGAGCGTCAAGAAGATCAAGAATATATGAATGATGATGTTAGTATACCCCCATCCTATTGTGGAGGGTATAAACACGAAATTTATGGCTGAAAGACCTTAAAGCGACCGATCGGTATACAAAGCAGCTATATCCAAATATCGGTCGATTTAAACCATACTCCGCATGGACGATGAAGGGCGTAACACAGCTCACAGGGATTAATTTCAGGGAAATCGGGTAATAAATACGGTTTGTATGGGTCTAAGAAGTAAAATCGGGAGATTGGTCCTTAAAAGGGCTATATCAAGATATAGACCGATGTAAAAGATTTACCATCGATCTTGGAGGTCAACATAGTTTCGGATTATTACTTTGTTGCAGCCAGGGTTCGCACCCGTCTAAGCGTGGCGAGAAACGTTCGTTCTGACACTTCATGGAAGCTGAACGTCGAAATGGGTAAATGTAACAGATGGCAACGGCATGCTCCAGTCGACAGACCCAATTGTTTTTGCTCCCAAACTTCTTGTGCCGATGATATTACGCATCAATCGCAAACCATTGCCCACTCCATAGTACATGCCGAGAAATTCATACTTGAATGTCGAAAGCCTCCTTCACAAAACAGTTGGTACTACCGGAGTGTAAAAATGCTACTGGAGCCATGAATGTGGCAGACAGAGCAACCGTACAATCTGTAACAATGCGCCAGATAAAGGAGAAGTAGAGGAAGAAACGTCTATTCCTCAGACAGCAAAGGGGAATGGAAACCATGAGAGTCTCGAGAAGTGCCGGAGTTAGAATGAAGTTCGACGAATTAACCAAAATATCAAAAATCAAATCGTTGGATTTGGTACAGGCACCTCCTCCTGCAGAGACAAAGAAGACAATCTGTTTACAATACATACACAGTTAGAGTGCCTAGGATATGAAACAAGTAAAAGGCGGCCGGGCCGAACTTTGGATACCCACCACCTCGGGTATATATGTAAACCACCTTTCATCAAAATTCGGTGAAAATTGCATACCTTATACTCATATACCTCATAACGATCTGAACTATATACGACACGATGTCGAAAAGCCGAACATAAGTCACTGTGTCAAATTTCAGTGAAATCGGATTATAAATGCGCCTTTTATGGGGCCAAGACTTTAAATCGAGATATCGGTCTACATGGCAGCTATATCCAAATCTGGACCGATTTGGGCCAAGTTGCGTAAACATGTCGAAAAGCCTAACACAAAGCACTGTCCCAAATTTCGGCGAAATCGGACAATAAATGCCTCTTTTATGGGCCCTAAACCTTAAATCGAGAGATCGGTCTATATGGCAGCTATATGCAAAACTGAACCGATCTGCTCAAAATTAAAGAAGGACGTCGAAGAGCCTAACCAAACTCACTGTGACAAATTTCAGCGACATCGGACAAAAAATGCGTCTTTTATCGCCCCAAAACCTAAAACCTAGATATCGGTCTATATGGCAGCTATATCCAAATCTGGACCGATTTGGGCCAAGTTGCCTAAACATGTCGAAAAGCCTTACACAAAGCACTGTCCCAAATTTCGGCGACATCAGACAATAAATGAGCATTTTATGGGCCCAAAACCATAAATCAAGAAATCGGTCTATATGGCAGCTATATCTAAATCTGAACCGATCTGGACCAAATTGAAGAAATATGTAAAAGAGCCTAACACAACTCACTGTCCCAAATTTCAGCAAAATCGGACAATGAATGTGGCTATTATGGGCCTTACACCATAAATCGGAGGATCGATCTATATGGCAGCTATATCCAAATCTGGACCGATTTGAGCCAAATTAACGAAGGATGCCGATGGGTCTTACACAATTCACTGTCCCGAATTTCATCAAAATCGAATAATAAATGTGGCTTTTGTGGGCCTAAGACCCTTGACCGGAGGATCGGTCTATATGGCAGCTATATCCAAATCTGAACCGATCTGGACCAATTTAACGAGGAAAGTCGAAGGGCCTAAGATAACTCACTGTTCCAAATTTCAGCAAAATCGGATAATAAATGTGGCTTTTATGGGCCTAAGACCCTAAATCTGAGGATCGGTCTATATGGCAGCTATATCCAAATCTGAACCGATCTGAGCCAAATTAACGAAGGATGTGGAAGGGCCTAACACAACTTCTTACCCCAAATGTCAACAAAATCGGATAATAAATGTGGCTTTTATGGGCCTAAGACCCTAAATCGGCGGATCGGTCTATATGGGGGCTATATCAATATATAGTCCGATATAGCCCATCTTCGAACTTAACCTGCTTATGGACAAAAAAAGAATCTGTGCAAAATTTCAGCTCAATATCTCTCTTTTTAAAGACTTTAGCGTGATTTCAACAGACAGACGGACGGACATGTCTAGATCGTCTTAGATTTTTACGCTGATCAAGAATATATATACATTATAGGGTCGGAAATGGATATTTCGATGTGTTGCAAACGGAATGACAAAATGAATATACCCCCATCCTTCGGTGGTGGGTATAAAAATGACATTTTTTGCCAGCTGCAAGTATCCGACTGTGATGGCAAAGAGGATATTGCAGAACCAATCCCCGATGATGCTTTAGAATGAATACCGCATTGTAAGAATGGGGTTCAAGTAGCAGTTTCTACATTGAGAAACAACAAGGCAGCCGAAGCCGATGGGTTGCCCGCTGAACTATTTATAACCGAAGACGACACACTGATAATGAGTCAGCTCGTCTACGCGATCTGGTTAGAAGAACCCAAACCAGATGATGGGTATCTCATTGTACTATACTCCGTACACAAGAAAAGAGACAAAACGGTAAATGTCATCTAATGAGGAATAAATCATCTTACCATGGCATACAAGATATTCTCGAGGCATAAAAGATATCTAAAGTCAATGAGATGCGACCTGGGAAATCCACCATAGAAGAGATATACACACTAAGTCAAGACCTGGAGAAGACCAGTGAGGTCAACACCTACCATTTTTATACCCAACACCATGGGATGGGGGTATACTAACCTAGTCATTCCGCGCAATATTGATCTAGGACCCCAAAAAGTATATATATTCTTTATCCATATTCTGAGTCGATCTAGCCATGTCCGTCCGTCCGTCCGTCTGAAGAAATCAAGATAGCGGTCGAACACGTAAAGCTAGCCACTTAAATTTTGCACATATACTTATTATTAATGTAGGGCCTTTGGGGATTGCAAATGGGCCATATCGGTTTCGATTTAGATATAGCTCCCATATAAACCAATCTCCCGATTTGACTTCTTGAGCCCCTGAAAGCCGCAATTTTTGTCCGATTTGGCTGAAATTTTGCACGTAGTGTTCTGTTATGACTTCCAACAACTGTGCCTAGTACGGTCCAAATCGGTTTATAACCTGGTATTGTTCCGATGTAACCCGATCTGCCCATTTGACTTCCGGAAATACTGGAAGCTGCTATTTTTGTCCGATTTGGCTGAAATTTTGCACAAAGTGTTCTGTTATGACTTCCAACAACTGTGTTAAGCACGGTCCGAATCGGTCAAGAACCTGATACAGCCCCCATATAAACCCATCTCCCGATTTGACTTCTTGAGCCCCTGTAAGGCTTGCGATTGGGCTAAAATTTAGCATGCGGTGTTCTGTTACGACTTCCAACATATTGTGGTGTACCTTTTGCATGCAACCTCAATACTCCGGTGGAAGAAGATCGAAGCGCTTGAAAACCTATTCTAAGTTCAATTTGTGGAATCAATGTTCTGTCCTAACCACTTTAAGTAAAGTAAGGAATTCCTAAAAAAATGTAAGTTTTGTAGTTTCTTCATTTTTTTGGGTTGCCCAAAAAGTAATTGCGGATTTTTTAAAAGAAAGTAAATGCATTTTTAATAAAACTTAGAATGAACTTTAATCAAAAATACTTTTTTTAGACTTTTTTTCTAAAGCAAGCTAAAAGTAACAGCTGATAACTGACAGAAGAAAGAATGCAATTACAGAGTCACAAGCTGTGAAAAAATTTGTCAACGCCGACTATATGAAAAATCCGCAATTACTTTTTGGGCAACCAATAATTGAAAATTTTGAATAACATTTGGGTTTTTTCAAAAAATTTTCTTAAATTTGTGATTTCATAAAAACAATTCTCAGACTCTCCGCCTGCATCCGTCGAGTCCCATCTGTATCTGTTCCCTGAATATTCTATTTTTAATTTGAATTTGTTTGTTTTTTGTGCATTTCTCGTCTTTCTGTATTGCCCCTTTCAAAATGAAGCGTATTCAATGGTTTTTTGTTTAGTTTGTATTACACTCACAGTGTGTGTAGATTTCATTTTTACGAAATTGGATTTCATTTACTGTATTCACTTGTGGCAAATGTCAGAGAATTGTCATGTTCCATAAATGTCACATACACTCACATTACATTGTGGTACCCCTTTTTGTATGGTTTGGGGAAAATATATTCAATCTTTTTTTTTAAGATTCAAACATTAAAAAAGAGATATTGAAATTACAAACAAAATGGGATTGCGTATGAGAAGTGATGGGGGAAAAATAAGATTTGTATATACAGAATATTTATAGAAGCGCTGATGATAAATTTCCATTTAGAAGGGACTGAAAAAGGTGTTGATGGGCTGACTTTTTGTTTTTATAAAGTTTTGGGAAATATGCAACATCATGAAAGTGGGAAGTTTGTTATTTCATATGGCATATTTCGAAATGATGATTTGTGGTTGATGACAATTTTTGGCAAGATTTAAAGTTTGAGGAAAATTTTGTTAAAAATAATTTTCAAAATCAAAAATTATTATCAAAACAAGTAAAATCGTGCTAAGTTCGGCCGGGCCGAATCTTATATACCCTCCACCATGGATCGCATTTGTCGAGTTCTTTTCCCGGCATCTCTTCTTATGCAAAAAAAACGATATAAGAAAAGATTTGCTCTGCTATTAGAGCGTGACCTGGAGACCTGTGTAAAATGTCAGCCAATTCGAATAAGAATTGCGCTCTTTGTGAGCTCAAATAGTAAAATATGGAGATCGATTTATATGGGAGGTGTATCGGGCTATGGACCGATTCAGACCATAATAAACATGTATGTTGATGGTCATGAAAGAATCCGTCGTACAAAATTTCAGGCAAATCTGATAATAATTGCGACCTCTAGAGGCTCAAGAAGTCAAGATCCCAGATCGGTTTATATGGCAGCTATATCAGGTTATAAACCGACTTGTACTTTATTTGACACAGTTGTTGAAAGTAACAATAAAAAAACGTCTTGCGAAATTTCAGCCAAATCGGATAGGAATTGCGCCCTCTAGAAGATCAAGAAGTCAAGTCCCCAGATCGGTTTATATGACAGCTATATCCGGTTATGAACCGATTTGAACCAAATTTGGCACAGATGTTGGATATCATAACAAAATACTACGTGCCAAAATTCATTCAATTTGGATAAGAATTGCGCACTCTAGGGGCTCAAGAAGTCAAAACCCAATATCGGTTTATATGGCAGCTATATCAGGTTATGAACCGATTTGAACTATACTTAGCACAGTTATTGGATATCGTAGCAAAACACGTCGTGCAAAATTTCATTTCAATCGGATAAGAATTGCGCACTCTAGAGGCTCAAGAAGTCAAGACCCAAGATCGGTTTATATGGCAGCTATATCAGGTTATGGACCGATTTAAACCATACTTGCCACAGTTGTTGGATATCATTATAAAACACGTAGTGCAAAATTTCATCCCAATCGAATAATAATTGCGCACTCTAGAGGCTCAAGAAGTCAAGACCCAAGATCGGTTTATATGGCAGCTATATCAAAACATTTACCGATATGGCCCATTTACAATACCAACCGACCTACACTAATAAGAAGTATTTGTGCAAAATTTCAAGCGGCTAGCTTCACTCCTTCGGAAGTTAGCGTGCTTTCGACAGACGGACGGACGGACGGACAGACGGACGGACATGGCTAGATCGACATAAAATGTCGCGACGATCAAGAATATATATACTTTATGGGGTCTCAGACGAATATTTCGAGTAGTTACAAACAGAATGACGAAATTAGTATACCCCCCATCCTATGGTGGAGGGTATAAAAATTGGGTTCAAATTGTCCCGATCGGCTCACTGTTATTTTAGCGTGATACTTTTGGGGCAAGATAGAGGGTCCGTCCGCTTCCGATATCAAAATATTATATAGCTCTGTGAAGAAAGATTTTAAGAAAATCGGTTTAGCCGTTTTTGAGTCTATACGGAACAAACAAACACAGATTCATGTATCGGGGTCCCGCCCAACTCCAAAAACAGTCCCAAAAAGGACATGTTTACCGATTGCGGCAATATGGGTATCAAATGAAAGTTAATTGACAGTAGAATGCGAATTTAATATAAACATTTTTGCTCCAGGTGGGCGGTGCCCCATCCCAAAAACCACCTCTTAAGGGACTTGTAGGCCCATCGGGGCAGTGTACCAGAATACGAAATTTATATAAAAATTGGGGTCTATTCCTAGGTGGGTTGCCCCACCACAAAATTATGCCCAAAATGGACATGTATACCAAACGGGACAGTATGGGACTCAAGCGAAAGGTATATGAGAGTAGAATACGAAACTTGTCTAAAAATTTGGGTCCATTTCCGGGAGGTCTTCCGACCCCAAAATTATGCCCCAAATGGACATGTATACCAAACGAAACAATATGCGGTGTATATATGTGGTGTTCTGTTACGACTTCCAACATCTGTGTCAAGTTCGGTTTGAATTGGTCTATAACCTGATATAGCCCCCATATAAACCGATCTCCCGATTAGAATTCTTGAGCCCTTAGACGCCGCAATTTTAATTCGATTTGTCTGAAATTTCGAATGTGGTGTTCTGTCATGACTTCCAACAGCTGTGCCAAGTACGGTCCAAATCGGTCTATAACCTGATATAGCTCCCATATAAACCGATCTCCCGATTAGAAATCTTGAGTAACTGGAAGCCGCAATTTTTATTCGATTTGCCTGAAATTTTGCATGTTGTGTTATGTTATGATTTCCAACAACTTTGTCAAGTACGGTTCGAATCGGTCTCAATCCTGATATAGCTCTCATATAACCCGATCTGGAGATTTGACTTCTTGAGCCCTTACAAGGCGCAATTTATGTCCGATTTGTCTAAAATTTTGCATGCGGTTTTTTGTTATGACTTTCAACAGCTGTGCCAAGAACGGTCCAGATCGGTCTATAACCTGATATAGCTCCCACATAAACCGATCTCCAGATTTGACTTCTTGAGCCCTTACAAGCCGCAATTTTTATTCGATTTGCCTGAAATTTTGCATGTGGTGTTCTCTCATGACTTTCAACAACTGTGTCAAGTACGGTCCAAATCGGTCTATAACCTGATATAGCTCCCATATAAACCGATCTCCCGATTTGATTTCTTAAGCCCTTTCAAGCCGACATTTTTGTCCGACTTGGCTGAAATTTTGCATGCGTTGTTCTGTTACGACTTCTAACAACTGTGTTAAGTACGGTCCGAATCGGTTCATAATCTAATATAGGTCCCATATAAACCGATCCCCCAATTTGACTTCTTGAGCCCTTTCAAGCCAGAATTTTTGTCCGATTTTTCTGAAATTTTGCATGCGGTGTTTTGTTATGACTTCCAACAACTATGCAAAATCAGTCTCTCGATCATCCTTGTTCGGTTCCTAGTTTTTATTATAATTTTAATCTCTTCTACCGATAGTTCTAAAATTTCCTATTCAATAAATCTATTTTTAAATAATTCATTCATTTCCCATTGATTGACGCATTTTCATTGTTATTATTGCGATTATAGTTTTGTGATTCTTCCCAGATCATTTGCACATTTATTCGTTTGACCTCTACAACAAAAAAAAACCCATACCCATACCCATACTCATTAATGGCCCCCTTCACTCAACCTTCAGCGAGAGTCATCAATTTATGGAATAACGCACTTAAATCGAAAAGTTCTCCCCCAAATTGGTTGATACATTTCAAAACAATACACCCAAGAAAATTTGTTATTTTCACACACACACACACTCACACACACTGAGACTTTGTTGGAGAAAATTGAGTTGCCTTGCTGTTTATTGGGGCGATGCCATTCAATTCACTTTCAATTTGGTTCAAATCAATTGCGAAGAGTTTACATTGCCTATTATTAACCGAATTGAATTTCTTATTAAATAAACAACAACCATAATTTGGTTGGTTGATGGGTCGCTTGGCTATCGTTTAACGTCTTGCAGCCCATCAGCCTCTATAGTGAGCAACAATTGTTGAAGTGACTGCCAGTAAGAGAGAGAGAGAGAGAGAGAGAGCATTTAAAGATCAGTCACTCTCTTGGGGAAAGACTTTTAAACAAATTGGCAAGCAATGAATTTAAGTTCAGTTGAACAGTCGATTCAATGGGAATTGAATTCAAGAAATATAAACACTTTGAAACAATTTCAGGGTCATGGTATGGGGGGGTGGGATAGTCCAAGTTGGGTTGATGGTATTAAGTAGGCAGAGTAAAACCCCCAAAAGGGTTTAGAGTTTGCAGAACAACCTCTTCTTGGGGCACTTATTATATAACCTAAGCCTACACCGAAAACGATGTATTCGAATTGTGGCATTTCCAAAACCATATCTTCTTCTTATAGGGTTGCCCAAAAAGTAATTGCGGATTTTTTAAAAGAAAGTAAATGCATTTCTAAGCAAGCTAAAAGTAACAGCTGATAACTGAAAGAAGAAAGAATGCAATTACAGAGTCACAAGCTGTGAAAAAATTTGTCAACGCCGACTATATGAAAAATCCGCAATTACTTTTTGGGCAACCCAATATATAAAAATCAATTTGTGTTTGTTTGTAGATTTGTTTGTTTGTGTGTTCCTTATAGACTGAGAAACGGCAGAACCGATTTTCTTGCAATTTTCACAGATGGTGCATAATGATCCCGTGGTGCAAATAGGGTACTATTGTACTTTTTTTGATATTTGAGGAGGGGGGGGGGGGGGGGGCGGACCCTCCCCCTTACCCTAATTTTCAGAAACGCCAGACCTCAGAGATGTTTGGTGCAATTTAAGCGAAATTTTGTGTGCTCTCATTCAGTACCCTAAAAATAAAAATTTGGTATCCAAATTTCGTATGGGGTACCTAGGGGGGCCGCCCCACCCTGAAACCTACCAAACATATATTTAGACCAATCACGACAATATGGGACTCAAATGAAAGGTATTTAGGATAAGAAAACGTATCTGATATCCAATTGTCCGACCAAGTGTTAGGGGCACCACCACAACCCCCAAAACACCCCTAAATAGGACATATTTACCGACCATGGCAATATGGGACTCAAATGAAAGGTATTTCCGAGTAGAATACGAATCTGATATCCAAATGTGGGACCACGTTTCTGGGGGTCCACCCCTTCCCCCAAACACCCCCCAAACTGGACTTATTTGATATGCGTATCGAGTTTGGTCAAGATCGGACTATGTTTGGAGTTAGTTGACATATCTACTGATCTTCCGATCAAGGTTGCTGGGCCGTAAAGCCTCATCAATTACTTGATTTTGCAGAAATTTTACACAGTTAGTTGTGCTATGCTTCTCTACATCAGTGCATATGGTTCATAGGTATGAATGTAGAGCTTCAATGAGTTCCCGTTATACCCTAGATGACAAGATGAGTTATTGGCGGCTCAAATATGGATATTAAATTCGTTTTGCGCTTCCAAATCCCTTTAATTTGAGCCCCATATTGCCATTGCCGGTAAATATTGGGTTGGCCAAAAAGTAATTGCGGATTTTTCATATAGTCGGCGTTGACAAATTTTTTCACAGCTTGTGACTCTGTAATTGCATTCTTTCTTCCGTCAGTTATCAGCTGTTACTTTTAGCTTGCTTTAGAAAAAATTGTAAAAAAGAATATTTGATTAAAGTTCATTCTAAAAGTATGTTTTATTAATAATGCATTTACTTTCATTTAAAAAATCCGCAATTGGCACGAGGCATGAATTTGGCTGTGGATTTGTGGTTAGTCGGAAACTGAAACACCTTGTCTCCAGCTTTACTCCGGTGGATGAGAGGCTAGCCACAATTCGCATAAAAGCCAAATTCTTCAACATCAGCCTTATTTGTGTCCATGCCCCGACGAAAGACAAAGACGAACAGACCAAGGATATTTTCTACGAGCGCCTAGAGAGAGAATATGACCGCTGCCCCGCCCATGATATTAAAATCGTTCTGGGAGATTTTAATGCAAAAATAGGAATGGAAGACATTTTTAGTCCAACAGTCGGAAAGTTTGGCCTCCACGAGATAAAGTCCAGTATGGGTTGAGACTGATAGATTTCGCCGCGGCAAAAACCATGGTAGTTAGTAGCACCAGATTTCAACATAAAAATATTCCCAAAGCCACATGGCTGCCACCCGATCAAAACACGAGAAACCAAATTGATCACGTTGTGATAGATGGAAGGCATTCATCCAGCGTGTTAGATGTATTGGGTTGCCCAAAAAGTAATTGCGGATTTTTCATATAGTCGGCGTTTTTTTTTCACAGCTTGTGACTCTGTAATTGCATTCTTTCTTCTGTCAGTTATCAGCTGTTACTTTTAGCTTGCTTTAGAAAAAAAAGTGTAAAAAAGTATATTTGATTAAAGTTCATTCTAAGTTTTATTAAAAATGCATTTACAATACTTTCTTTAAAAAAAACCGCAATTACTTTTTGGGCAACCCAATGCGATTGATCCTTCGAGCGAAGATAGATTCGGATCATTACCTTGTTGCAGCAAAGGTTCGCACCCGTTTGAACATGGCGAGGAAAGTACGATCTGACACTGCACGGAAGCTGGACATTGAAAAACCTGCAAACACAAAAAATGGCAGCGGCATACTCCACCCGACTGAGCCAACTGATATAATGGCGCAGTGGCAAACTATTGCCCACTCAATGGAAAATGCTGCGAAATCCGTACTTGGGTGCCGGAAGCCTCCTCCAAGAAACCCATGGTACAACCAAGATGGTCTAGATACTACTGAAGCCAAGAATGCGGCATACCAAGCAACCCTGCAATCAGTAGCAACGCGCCAGATGAAGGAGAGGTATCGGGAGAAAAGGAAGAAGGAGAAACATCTATTCCGCAGAAAGAAGAAGGAAATGGAAAGACGTTAGTGTGAGCGAATTGAGATGTACAGGAGTCAGAATGAAGTCCGGAAATTCTAGCAAAGAATTAAACATCAAACCAATGGCTTTGGTGCAGGTAAACCCTTCTGCAGAGACAAAGAAGGAAATCTGGTAACTGACACAGATAGTATGATGAGGATATGGAAAGAACATTTTACTCAACTGCTAGTGTACGATGTTGGCGGCGAAGGGGTTACACAGAACGAATCCCTGATAATGGTATAGAATGTTTACCTCCTAGTCAGAATGAGGTCCAAGTAGCAGTGACCCGACTAAAGAACAACAAGGCAGCAGGAGCCGACGGGTTACCCGCTGAACTATTTAAGACCGGAGGCGATACGCTGATAAGGCGTATGCATCAACTTTTCTGCGCTATGTGGCTAGAAGAACGTATACCCAAGGATTGGAACCGCAGCATACCATGTACGCAAGAAAGAAGACAAAACGTAATGAGCCAACTACAAAGGATAAGTCACACTCTCGAGCATACTGTCACGAGCGTATAAGTCACACTCTCGAGCGTACTGTATGAAAGATTAGAACCTAAAGTCAATGAAATCACTGGACTCTATCAATGCGGCTTAACACCTGGTAAATCCACCATAGACCAGATATTCACACTGCTCCAAATCCTGCAAAAGACCGGAGAAGGACAAACCACCACGAACACTTCAATATCAAACGAGGTTTCAGACAAGAAGACAGCCTCTTGTGTGATCTCTTTAATATTCAGCTAGAAAAGACTATATGAGATGCTGAGGTGAATAGATATGACTCACTATTCACAATAGATATGATGGGTCGGTCCCCGGAAGTAGTAACTGCTGGTGCAATCTGTATGGTGTTCATTACTGTCACGAGAAGCTTAGCTGCAAGCTACCGGGCGCGTCCATAGGTTGCGGTTAGTGGAATGCTTCATACGGAGAAGCTGCAACGGCAGTCGCGAACAATCAGCGGTATCGAGCGGAGAGTCTCAGTGAGAGGTCGGACGGCACCGGCTCTTGCACAGACAAGAGTGCCTATGATGCTATTGGGTTGCCCAAAAAGTAATTGCGGATTTTTTAAAAGAAAGTAAATGCTTTTTTAATAAAACTTTGAATGAACTTTAATCAAATATACTTTTTTTACACTTTTTTTCTAAAGCAAGCTAAAAGTAACAGCTGATAACTGACAGAAGAAAGAATGCAATTACAGAGTCACAAGCTGTGAAAAAATTTGTCAACGCCGACTATATGAAAAATCCGCAATTACTTTTTGGGCAACCCAATATGAGACGGATTGTTTAATAAGCCACTTGAAAACATCCGCCGAGATCCATCAAAATTGGTTCAAAATTAGATATAGCTCTCACACTGTACTTATAGGGTAGGTGTAGGGTATTATACAGTCGGCACCGCCCTACCTTTGCCCTTCCTTACTGGTTTTTTTTTCGGTGCTATCCCTCTGTGCGGTACGTCAGTTTGAAGTTAGCCGCAAAGGAGAGCCGCAGGATGAACCTGCTACCTTTGACAACACTATTAAAAAACACTGATACTTGCGGTGTTCTTATATGTTTCCGAGGTATGGGTATTTGTGGAAGCAGACGAGGCAGTGCTTGGAGTGTTTGAGAGAAAGATTCTTCGTAAAACTATATACCAAATTTGCATTGATGTAGAGTATCGGCACGTCACGAACTGTATGATCTGTATGACGACGTTAGCATATTGACATGGCTAGGTCATGTTGTCAGAATGAATGAAGCTCCAGCGAAGAAGTCTCTTGAAGGCGATCCCGATGGTACACGCATACCGGGACGCCTAAGAGCCCGATTGCAAGACACCTCGAAACTTGGTGTCAGAGATTGTGGAAGGTGTGTATCGAGGCTATTGGAATGCTGTTATATGTTCCGAGGTATGGGTATTGTGGAAGCAGACGAGGTAGTACTTGGAGTGTTTGAAAGAAAGATTCTTCGTAAAACTATGTACCAAGTTTGCATTGATGTAGAGTATCGGCATTTTGCACCGGATTTTTACGAAATGTGGTTAATATGGGGTTAATGTATATATACGAAGTGATGTCTATC